>NC_056628.2:12745504-13045504 GCF_002870075.4 Lactuca sativa | reverse complement strand
TGACCCGGAAGGGTGTTGCGTTTTCTTGGGGTCCGGAGTAGCAGACCTCGTTCGAGACACTTCGCAGGAAGTTATGCGAAGCCCCAGTGTTAGCCCTTCCGGAAGGGATGGAGGATTTTGTGGTATATTGTGATGCATCGATATCCGGATTGGGAGCGGTGCTTATGCAGAGGGGGCATGTGATAGCATATGCATCGAGGCAGCTTAAGCCTCATGAATTGAGATATCCCACTCATGATTTGGAGCTGGGAGCGGTAGTGTTCACTCTCAAGATCTGGCGACATTATCTGTATGGGGTTCAGTGTACGATATACACGGACCACAAGAGCTTGAATTATCTGATGGATCAGCCCAACCTGAATATGCGCCAGAGGAGGTGGTTGGACGTGGTCAAGGATTATGATTGTGAGATCCTGTACCACCCGGGCAAGGCTAATGTTGTAGCCGATGCACTGAGCCGTAGGGCGGAGAGCTCCCTAATGCGAGATGTTTGTTTGAGATTGACGGTGATGACCCCGGTATTGGATGCTATTCGTGGGGCCCAGGCTGAGGCTGTGCAGCCCGAGAGCCAGAAGAGAGAGCGAGTTGTCGGGCTGGTATCGGATTTCGTTACCGATAGTCGGGGGCTTGTGACATTTCAGGGTCGGATTTGGGTACCGTCCGTTGGCGGAACGCATACCATTTTGATGGAGGAGGCCTATCGATCGAGATTCTCGATCCATCCCGGGGCCACTAAGATGTATTTGGACCTGAAAAAGGATTATTGGTTGCCCTGTATGAAGAGGGATGTCGCATAGTTTGTAGAGAGATGCTTGACCTATCGCAGGGTTAAAGCCGAGCATCAGCGTCCACATGGCAAGCTGCAGCCATTAGAGATTCCCGAGTGGAAATAGGAACAGATTACCATGGACTTCATCACCAAATTGTCAAGGATTGCGAGGGGCGTCGATGCAATTTGGGTGATTGTGGACAGGTTGACGAAGAGTGCTCACTTCCTGGCCATCAGTGAGAGCTCTTCCGCCAAGAAGTTGGCGGAGATGTATGTGAGAGAGGTGGTATCGCGGCATGGAGTGCCGATCTCGATTGTCTCGGATCGAGATTTACGTTTGACTTCCAGATTCTGGAAGAAGTTTCACGAGGAGTTGGGTACGAGGCTACATTTCAGTACTGCATACCACCCACAGACGGACGGGCAGAGTGAGCGGACGATTCAGACGCTCGAGGATATGCTTCGGGCATGTGTATTGGATTTCGGAGGGAGTTGGGACACGTATTTGCCCTTGGCGGAGTTTTCTTATAACAACAGCCATCATTCGAGCATTGGCATGCCGCCCTTTGAGCCGTTGTATGGGAGGAGGTGTCGGACCCTATTTGCTGGGGAGAGGTAGGGCAACGTGTGATGGGTAGTACCGAGATTGTGCTTTAGACAACAGAGTAGATCCAGCAGGTCAGACAGAGGTTGTTGACCGCTCAGAGTCGTCATAAGAGTTATGCGGACAGACGCCGGTCTGAGCTTGAATTTCAGGTCGGCGACTTTGTGCTCCTGAAGGTCTCTCCTTGGAAAGGAGTGATCCGATTCAGGAAGAGGGGAAAGTTGGGGCCCCGATATATTGGTCCTTTCAGGGTGATCATGAGGGTAGGCAGGGTAGCCTATCGTTTGGAGTTGCCAGCAGAGTTGGGTCAGATTCATGACACTTTCCACGTGTCGTAGCTGCGAAAGTGTATAGCCGACGAGTCGGGAATTGTGCCATTAGAAGATATTTATGTGGATGCGATCCTGAATTATGTTGAGAGACTAGTGGCTATTAGGGATCAGAAGATCAAGGTTCTGAGGGATAAAGAGGTGCCACTGGTGTAGGTCCACTGGCAGCATCGAAAAGGGTCAAAGTTGACTTGGGAGCCGGAGCTTGAGATGCGTGAGCAGCATCGGGAGTTATTTGCAAAGTGAGACTTCGAGGGCGAAGTCTGATTCTAGTGGGGGAGAATTGTAACATCCGGATTCCCAGGTATTATTTTATTCCTTTTATTTTTGGGTGTTGTGAGGAGACTCGGCGAGTTGGGGTCTAAACTCACCGAGTAGAATTGCGGTTGTGCACGCGGGTTCGCGTCTAGACTCGGCGAGTCCATGCTGTTTAATGAAACCCTAATTTCCAGGGTTTGGGACCTATTTAAAGGCCATTATGGCCGTCCATTGCGGCTACCACACCCCAGAGAGAGTCCTAAATCGCTTGTGAGGAGAAGAGAGTCCATTGTTGATCATTTGTTGGTGAAATTTGAAAGAGAAGGTGTCCAAGGCAAAAGAAGGATGAAGGAAGTGCAAATCTAGTGTCTTCAGAGATCAAAGGCTTCATATTAAGGTATTCCTTTGGACCTTCTCCAGTGTTGGGTGTTGATTCATAGAGTTAGGGTTTTTAAACCCTTTAGAAGAAGAGTATGTAGAGTATTTAGTCCCCTTTTCGAGTTTGTGCTTTGGATCTGGACTCAAAGAGGTCCAGAGACCTTAACCCTTGGAGCTTTATGATCCATTTTGGAAGTCATGAGCTTAGAATGTCATTTTTGGGGCTAAATCACCATTTTTGACCATTTCTATGTTATATGTGTGTCAAGGTCCGAACTTTACGTGATTATCATGCTTGGGGAGGTCAGATCTATGATTGTATGGAACAGATCTGACCTCAGGAGCTGTATAGAGTTTGTGCATGGCATGAACTCGCCGAGTTTGAAGAACAGTGTAACGCCTGTGTTTTCGGGTTTGCCATTTTTAGCAACGTAATAGTCTAGGTTAACCTTTGTAACCCGTTTTGAAAATAATAGAAGTATATTATTTGAGTATTATGTGTTTTGTGCTTAATTGCTTAATTATGTGGTTTGATTAATTAAGAATAAAAATAAGCGTCAAAATTTAATTGTAAAATAAACTTGATATCTTTGGTTAATGTTGTAGTAGTTGAAACGAGGTTTCCGAATATATATAGAACGCCCAAATCTGACTTCGTATAAGGAAGTTATGATTTATCGAAGTTTCGCCTTAGCGGTATGCAGCCTGAAATACTCGATTTGAGATCAAGCGGTTTTTAGCCGAAGCAATCTAAATAAGAGTCGAAGATCTCGTTGTTGGTATCGAAGCGATGAAAAGTTAGGCGAGAACGGACGTCAAATGAAGAAGTTATGAATTTATAACGAAGTTTTTCTATCCCGGCCTATTAAGAATAAATAATAAAAATAAAGTTAAAATTAGCCGACAAAGTCTAAACGAAAGTTGTAGAGCGTAGTCTCACCTACGCGTGGATATAAAGAACGTCAAAAACGGAGTTCGTATGAAGAAGATATGAATTTCCGAAGTTTATTAAATAATTTGTATTTAAATTAAATCTTTAATTCGGATGTATATCCGAAGGAGTCACCGATCTGATCCGAAGTACGCCCAGCATACTGGCGTACGCCCAGCGTACCGCGAAGCATGACGCACCTCGCACTCAAGTGACTTCGGATACGTAAGCAATGACGATTTCGGACCAGTACGCCCCGCGTACTCCGAGGCTCCAGCCTCCTATAAATAGGATGCGAGGGCAGCCGACTCAATTGCTCTTTTTCTCTCTTCTCTCTCCCGTTTTGCCTCGATTTGCGTGCCAGAAGTACCCCGAAGCCCCGGTAATATTCCTGAGTCCCGAAGCAAGTCCTGAGATCCCGAAGATCCCGAGAAGTGCGATTCCCGAGCCGAAGCTCTGCCCGTGAGAAGTTCGATTTTTGTGAAGATCTTCCAGATCTGCTGAGAATTACTACTTCTGCAAGTCGTAGTGCTATCCGATCATCTTCTGATCAAGTGAGTGTATACTACCTTTCATAAACACGATAATAATACAAGTATGGTTTGAGTGTATTAAGTATATTGTTGTTTATATGAGTGAATGTGTATTCACTTTCTTCTATCTTATAGATCTGATTATATTCTCTATGAAATACGTGTTATGTGTGTGTGTGCCTCATCTGTTATGTGGAATATGTATTGATTAAAGCATGCTATACAGGTTTTTAAACTATGTATAAAAATGTATATTTTATCTACTAATATGTTGGGTAGAACATGGGTAGATAGTTGGTGTGTAATAAACAGATGAGAGGCCTCGTTGTTGTTTGATTTAGTCATCTAGCGGAGTTTAGATGAGGACCACGGACGTTTCTAGACAGTCTTGTGGAACATTAGCAGGTTTGCCACCTGTAGGTGTTAATGAACTCGGGTGTTCATTCGTTGTACTCCATCCCCCTCATGGTTGCCTTATTTGACTTATATTGCTGAGGAACCCCCGAAGCATGTGTTGTCGCCCCGATGAAATATTCTTAGACTAGGTCCCTTGTGTTAGTTATTTTAGGGACATAAAGTGAGAATAACGGGAATGTGTAATTGTGTTATTGTTGGTTGGTGGAATTAAATATAATTATTTATTGTGGGTTGAAAACCCTATATGCTCACCAAGCTCCCAAGCCTGACCCACTCAGTTTTATTTGTATTACAGGAAGTGGCGCAAGGGCATAAGATGGATGAACCATCAAGTTGTTTTGTTTACAAGTCTGTATATGTATATATTTGTTGAATGACTTGTAATGTTATCGTTTATGCTTATTGGTCTATATCGGAACATGACACCCCGAGTTTTGATTATATAATGAAAATACATTTCTTTTATGAAATGCTTTGGTAAACATCGTTTTATCACTCTTTGTTTTTGGGAACAAATTCCACAACTCTTTCAAATCAAAAGGATTTACTCTGAAATTATTTTAAAAGCATAAATGAAAATCAGTATTTTCTGGCCGAGATTTTGGGGATGTCACATTTGGTATCAGAGCATTAGTTTAAGCGAACTAGGAATTTGTAGGATTTCTAGACTTAAACTTAGAATGCTAAGTGAAATTTTGAGATATGTGTCTGTTATGTTTTAGACACGAGCACTAGTTTATTTTAGGAAAGTTTCCTAAAATGCTTTTATGTGCTAAATGTTATATGTTGCCATATATGATACTATTTGTTCGGATCTATGGTCTGTTGCCGACCGGATCTAGAAACCTTATGTGTGTAGGATTCTAAGCGTACGTCTATGATATTAGAACTAGCATGTAAACGTTTCGGAGTGATAAGGATGATTTGAATATCTATCGTGAATGAGGATCTAATTTCACCTTATTCGGTGTATAGATCAAAAATGGTGAGAACAAGAAGTGGAGTTGGAAATGCTGATGAAAACAGGAGTCAACCACCAGTGATTGAACAAATACCTATCGTAGCAGCAGCACCTGAGCCAATAACCATGGCTGGTGTGCAAATGATGATTCAAACAATGTTGGATCGTCAGATGGATGAAACTAGAAGGTTGCTTCAACAGAATCGTGAAGAACTGTCAATTCGTGTGGAGGAGCCTGAATTAAATGAAGGGCACTCGGAAGGTGGAAACTTCAGTGGGTCTGTTGGTCAAGCCAACCCACTGATAGTTAGGCAAAACAACCATGATGGAAGGAATGATGGAATGGGATGCAAGTACAAGGACTTTCTAACTTGCAAACCATCGACCTTCAATGGAAAGGAGGATCCGATTGGAGTTATAGATTGGATCTCCGAAATGGAGTTAGCTTTCATGACTTGTGGTTGTAGAGGCAAGTTGCAGACTATCTACGCAGTGCGTCAGTTCCGAGGTGGAACCGTTCGTTGGTGGAACACTCTAGGGAAGACCTTAAGCCCTAATGAGCCACTGCAATTGACATGGGCAGAGTTCTTGATGCAGTTCAAGCGCAAGTTCTGCTCGGCTCAAAATCTGTTGGAACTAGAGAACAAGTTTCTGACATTGACGAAAGGCAGCATGTCAGTTGATGAATACACCAATAACTTCACCGATAAGATGGAGTTTGTCTTGCGTATCGTCCCAGACGAGTTGACAAAGGTGGACCGGAATGCGAAGGGACTCCCATGGGAGTATGAGGTGCCAGTACGTCAGGCACATACTCTAGAGGCAGCTATCTGGGCTGCCAAGTCTGTTGAGATCATGATTAAGGGGAGAACCACCGACAAGGTTGAGGTTGGTGAGAAGAGAAAGTTTGAGGGAACATTTGGTTCCGGTAAGAAAGGCAAATTTTCGAAATCTGATTCGAAAAAGTTTGGTGGAGGAAAAGGAGGCGAAGCAAAGTGGTGTGATAAGTGTAAGAAGAAGCACTTTGGGAAATGTAGCGAGGATGTAACCTGCTACAAGTGTGGAAAGGTTGTACATTTTGCCAATGAGTGTCCGAACAACAAAAAGATGTGTTTTGGTTGTAATGAAGAGGGGCACATTTTGAAAGACTGTCCGAAGAAGAAGGAGGCAGCTAGGCCCAACATTCCACCAAAGCCGAAGGCGAGAGCCTTCCAGATGACACTTGAGGCTACGAAAGATGAAGCTGATGTCGCTTCAGGTACCTTTCTCGTAAACGAATTATCTGCTTAAATTTTGTTTGATTCTGGAGCCAACTACTCCTTTATTTCACATGAGTTTGGTAGAAAACTAGCTTTGCCTGTTGATAGACTAGATAATGCTTTATTAGTCGAAATTGCTAGTGGCAAGTTTGTACCTGTTAGCCATCGTTTGAAAGACATCTTAATCGACCTTAATGGGAATAAGTTCCACGATGAATTATTGCCTATCGAACTAAATGGTTTCGACATCGTGTTGGGAATGGATTGGCTTAGCGCCAATGATGCCGAAATTTTGTGCAAGAAAAAGATAGTTAAAGTAAACCCACCTGGGAAGGATTCATTTATGGTGTACGAGGACAAACGGCGAGTAAATTCTGGAATTATTTCTCTAATGAAAGCCAGAAAGTGTTTGACCAAGGGATGTACATCATATTTAGCATTCGTGATTGATGCTAAGAAGGAAAAGAAGGTGATGCAGAGTATTCCAGTGGTGTGTGATTATCCGGAAGTATTTCCCGAAGATCTTCCTGGATTACCACCTGATAGACAAGTGGAGTTCAGAATTGACTTGTTACCAGGAACCACGCTAATAGCAAAATCACCGTATCAATTAGCACCGACGGAGATGAAGGAGCTGATGATGCAACTTCAGGAGTTATTGGATAAATGTTTCATTAGACCTACTTCATCACCTTGGGGAGCTCCGGTGTTATTCGTAAAGAAGAAAGATTGAAGTATGAGAATGTGCATCGATTATAGAGAGCTGAACAAGGCAACAATAAAGAATAGATATCCGTTGCCAAGGATTGATGACCTATTTGATCAATTGCAAGGTTCGAGCTATTTCTCGAAGATCGATCTTAGGTCAGGATATCATCAGCTAAAAGTAAGAGAGCGAGATATCGAGAAGACTGCATTCAGAACTAGATATGGACACTACGAGTTCTTGGTTATGTCGTTTGGACTAACCAATGCTCCAGCAGCATTCATGGATTTAATGAATAGGGTTTGTAATCCGTTCCTTGATAAATCTGTGATAGTGTTCATAGATGACGTTCTGATTTACTCGAAAAGCCAGGAGGAGCATGGCAGACACTTGCGAGAAGTGTTAGAAGTTTTGAAGCAGGTGAAGTTGTATGCAAAGTTCTCTAAGTGTGATTTTTGGATTCGAGAAGTCCAATTCTTGGGTCACGTGGTCAACCAAGAAGGGATAATGGTTGATCCAGCGAAGATTGAAGCTGTAATGAAGTGGGAACAACTAAAAAGTCCCACGGAGGTCCAAAGCTTTTTAGGATTAGCCGGATATTACCGAAGGTTTATCCAAGGCTTTTCTTCGATCGCTAGTCCATTAACAGCTTTGACCCACAAAGGAGCTACTTATGCTTGGAGTGATAAGCATAAAGAAGCATTTGAGAAGCTAAAGAAGAAGCTATGCGAGGCACCGATACTTTCTTTACCCGATGGAGTTGAAGACTTCGCTGTTTATAGCGATGCGTCTGGGGTTGGATTGGGTTGTGTTTTGACCCAAAGAGAAAAGGTGATAGCATATGCGTCTCGACAGCTGAAGGAGCATGAAAAGAATTACCTGACTCATGATTTGGAGTTGGCAGTGGTAGTTTTTGCTCTGAAAATATGGAGGCATTACCTCTATGGCACGAAGTGCAAACTTTTCACTGATCATAAGAGTCTCCAATATCTCTTTAATCATAAAGAATTGAATATGAGGCAACGACGCTGGCTAGAATTACTTAAAGACTACGACTGCGAGATACTTTACCACCCCGGTAAAGCTAATGTTGTTGCTGATGCTCTCAGTCGGAAAGTCAATCTTGAAAGGAAAAGGCCAAGAGCGTTGAGAATTGAAGTTGTCTCGACCATTGTGGAAAGTATAAAGAAAGCTCAAAGCGAAGCTTCTGAAAAGAATGACCGAAAGGAGGAACGTTTGGGCAAAACGTTGGTGTTCGGTGTAAACAGTCATGGACTGAAGGTGTTCCAAGATCGGATTTGGATACCTAAGACAGGAGGAATCAGAGATCTTCTGATGGAAGCAGCTCACAAGACCATGTACTCGATTCATCCCGGTAGCACTAAAATGTATAGGGACCTGAAACCCTACTACTGGTGGCCGACGATGAAGCTTGATGTTGCAAAGTATGTGGCTGAGTGTGTGACTTGTGCGAGAGTAAAGACACAACATCAGAAACCGTACGGGAGTTTAGAACCATTGCCTGTGCCTATGGGTAAGTGGGAAGACATTGCTATGGATTTTGACACTAAACTGCCCAGAACAAAGAATGGTCACGACATGATTTGGGTGGTCGTTGATCGATTCACTAAGAGTGCGCATTTCATAGCAGCCAAGGAGAAATGGTCTATGGATAAGCTTGCAAATTCTTATGTAAAGGAAATTGTGAGGCTGCACGGTGTTCCGTTAACGATTGTGTCGGATCATGATAGCCGTTTCACCTCGAGGTTTTGGAAAAGTCTACAAGAGGAATTGGGTACCAAGTTGTGTTTAAGTACAGCTTATCATCCGCAGACTGATGGTCAGAGTGAAAGAACAATACAAACACTTGAAGATATGTTGAGAGCATGTACCCTGGAATTCCTAGGTAATTGGGATGAACATTTACCATTGGTAGAATTTTCCTATAATAATAGTTTTCACTCGAGCATTAAGATGGCACCTTATCAAGCTTTGTATGGACAGAAGTGTCGTACGCCGTCTTGTTGGCTTGAGGCTGGGGAAAAGCAGTTTATGGGACTGGAGATGGTTCATCAAACTGCTGAAAAGTTGAAAATAATTAGGGAAAGAATGTTAGCAGCTCAGGATCGTCAAAAGAGCTATGCTGACAAGAAGCGAAGACCGATGACCTTCGAAGTTGGAGATTCGGTTTTGCTTAAAGTCTCGCCGTGGAAGGGACTTATAAGATTTGGTAAAAGGGGAAAGTTAAGTCCAAGGTTTATTGGACCGTTTAAAGTTATTCAGAGGGTTGGGAACCAAGCTTACAAGCTCGAATTGCCCGAAGAACTGAATGGAATTCACAACACTTTTCATGTGTGTTATTTGAGGAAGTTCACGGGAGAAGTTCCTGATATAATTCCAATTTCTGAATTGAGAATTGATGAGAACAAAAGGTTGATTGAAGAACCAGAGGCAATTGTTGACCGAAAGACTAAGAAGTTGCGACGCAAGATGGTTGGGTTAGTGCTTGTCCGATGGAAACACACGAATGGGCCGAATCTCAACTGGGAGAAGAAGAGTGACATGTTGAGTCGCTATCCGCATTTGTTTGTTGATGTGTGATTCCGAAGACGGAATCATTCTAAGGTGGAGAGAATTGTAACGCCTGTGTTTCCGGGTTTGCCATTTTTAGCAACGTAATAGTCTAGGTTAACCTTTGTAACCCGTTTTGAAAATAATAGAAGTATATTATTTGAGTATTATGTGTTTTCTGCTTAATTGCTTAATTATGTGGTTTGATTAATTAAGAATAAAAATAAGCGTCAAAATTTAATTGTAAAATAAACTTGATATCTTTGGTTAATGTTGTAGTAGTTGAAACGAGGTTTCCGAATATATATAGAACGCCCAAATCTGACTTCGTATGAGGAAGTTATGATTTATCGAAGTTTCGGCCTAGCGGTATGCAGCCTAAAATACTCGATTTGAGATCAAGCGGTTTTTAGCCGAAACAATCTAAACGAGAGTCGAAGATCTCGTTGTTGGTATCGAAGCGATGAAAAGTTAGGCGAGAACGGACGTCAAACGAAGAAGTTATGAATTTATAACGAAGTTTTTCTGTCCCGGCCTATTAGAAATAAATAATAAAAATAAAGTTAAAATTAGCCAACGGAGTCTAAACGAAAGTTGTAGAGCATAGTCTCACCTACGCGTGGATATAAAGAACGTCGAAAACGGAGTTTGTATGAAGAAGATATGAATTTCCGAAGTTTATTAAATAATTTGTATTTAAATTAAATCTTTAATTCGGATGTATATCCGAAGGAGTCACTGATCTGATCCGAAGTACGCCCAGCGTACCGCGAAGCATGACGCACCTCGCACTCAAGTGACTTCGGATACGTAAGAAATGACGATTTCGGACCAGTATGCCCCGCGTAACGCAGTACGCCCCGCGTACTCCGAGGCTCCAACCTCCTATAAATAGGATGCGAGGGCAGCCGACTCAATTGCTCTTTTTCTCTCTTCTCTCTCCCGTTTTGCCTCGATTTGCATGCCAAAAGTACCCCGAAGCCCCGGTAATATTCCTGAGTCCCGAAGCAAGTCTCGAGATCCCGAAGATCCCGAGAAGTGTGATTCCCGAGCCGAATCTTTACCCGCGAGAAGTTCGATTTTTGTGAAGATCTTCCAGATCTGCTGAGAATTACTACTTCTGCAAGTCGTAGTGCTGTCTGATCATCTTCTGATCAAGTGAGTGTATACTACCTTTCATAAACACGATAATAATACAAGTATGGTTTGAGTGTATTAAGTATATTGTTGTTTATATGAGTGAATGTGTATTCACTTTCTTCTATCTTATAGATCTGATTATATTCTCTATGAAATACGTGTTATGTGTGTGTGTGCCTCATCTGTTATGTGGAATATGTATTGATTAAAGCATGCTTAAACTATGTATAAAAATATATATTTTATCTACTAATATGTTGGGTAGAACATGGGTAGATAGTTGGTGTGTAATAAACAAATGAGAGGCCTCGTTGTTGTTTGATTTAGTCATCTAGCGGAGTTTAGATGACGACCACGGACGTTTCTAGACAGTCTTGTGGAACATTAGCAGGTTCGCCACCTGTAGGTGTTAATGAACTCGGGTGTTCATTCGATGTACTCCATCCCCCTCATGGTTGCCTTATTTGACTTATATTGCTGAGGAACCCCCGAAGCATGTGTTGTCGCCCCGATGAAATATTCTTAGACTAGGTCCCTTGTGTTAGTTATTTTAGGGACATAAAGTGAGAATAACGGGAATGTGTAATTGGGTTATTGTTGGTTGGTGGAATTAAATATAATTATTTATTGTGGGTTAAAAACCCTATATGTTCACCAGGCTCCCAAGCCTGACCCACTCAGTTTTATTTGTATTACAGGAAGTGGCACAAGGGCATAAGATGGATGAACCATCAAGTTGTTTTGTTTACAAGTCTGTATATGTATATATTTGTTGAATGACTTGTAATGTTATCGTTTATGCTTATTGGTCTGTATCGGAACATGACACCCCGAGTTTTGATTATATAATGAAAATACATTTCTTTTATGAAATGCTTTGCTAAACATCGTTTTATCACGCTTTGTTTTTGGGAACAAATTCCGCAACTCTTTCAAATCAAAAGGATTTACTCTGAAATTATTTTAAAAGCATAAATGAAAATCGGTCTTTTCTGGCCGAGATTTTGGGGATGTCACAAACAGACTCAGCGAGTAGTATGAAGATTGTCCGTTAATCACTCAGTGAGTGGACTTGCTGAGTTGGGGTATAACTCAGTGAGTCAGGGAGAGTCAGGGTTACTGAGTTCAAGTGGAACTCGCCGAGTTGTTCTTGAGACTCGGCGAGTTGAGTCGGGGTGGCCCCTCGATTCATGCCAGGTGGAACTCGTCGAGTTAGGGGAAGAACTCGATGTGCCAAGAGAGGGATTAAGAGAGTCAGTGGACACGTGTGGACTCGCCGAGTTGCCCTAGTGCACTCGACGAGTCGAGTCAAAGTTTGACCGTTGACCTTGTTGACTCTTAGGGTTGAGTATAGTTGTATTTATGAGTATTTACTTTGTGTGATTAGGCGGAGGCTAGATCACATTTATTCCGAGACAGATACTTATCGAGACCGCGAGGTGAGTCTTCTCACTATACGTTACCTAGAGTGGTATATTTGTGTGGACCAGAGGGTCTTATGTGCTAGGTATGAGATTATGTGCTATTTGCTATGTGTATGTTGTATGATGTTATAGACCGGACCGAAGGGTCCGACGATACAGACCGGGCCGAAGGGCCCAACGAGCTATGACCGGACTAGAGGGTCCAACGATCTACGGGACTGGGGGATCCCACTGAGACACATCGACCGAAGGGTCGTATTATAGCCTCGAGTGGCGTATGTTTTGTATGTGGTATTTTGGGGAACTCACTAAGCATTTATGCTTACAGTTGTTGTGTGATGTGTTTCAGGTACCAGTGATGAGCGCGGGAAGGCACCGGCATGATTCGTACACACTTGGGGAGTTTATGTTTTGGATTCTGGGGAGATGTTTTTGTGATAAATACATTTGATACAATATGTTTGATGTTATTTTGTGAGTAAATGAATGTTTTGAAAATGAAAAATTATTTTGAAAATTTACGTTGTTACATGGTTGACCTTGATATCCTCCCATTGCATTCACATCTTTCGGTTCGTTACGAAGTGAGGGACACTTATCCGTATAATGCCCCGTCATTGCACAAATGCCGCATACCATCAATTGTTGACCACTTCCCACCGCCATTTGACTTAGCACATTAGTCAAATCCAAGAGCTTTGATTCCAAGTGTTGAGTGTTGCTAACTTCACCAACCACTTGTGGAGAACTTCTCTTCATTTCATTTCGAGTCCTAAACTTCCTTTGATTTTTAGAAATGTGCCAAAAAGTGATCGGATTTCATGAGGTGTCTTGTTGAAGATGTCACCACCACTTGAAGCATCAATCCTCCTTCGATCTTTTTCATTCATACCCTCATAAAATTGTTGAAGAAGTAGTTGTTCGGGTATGTTGTGTTGAGGACAACTTGTACATAAGTTGTTGAATCGCTCCCAAAAATCATGAAATGTCTCATTCTCCCCTTGACGAATCCCCAAAATGCCACTTCTTTGGCTTGATATCCGGGATGTGGGATAGAACTTGCTATTGAAGGCTTTGAGTAATTCTTCCCATGTGTGAATAGATCCCGGTGGTAAGTTGAATAACCACTCTCTAGCTTTGTCTTCTAAGGTGAGCGGGAAGGCGGTTAACTTGAAATCATCCAATGTCACATTTTCGGGCAACATGCTAACACATATCATATGAAAGGACTTCAAATGCTTTTGAGGATCTTCTCTATCCAAACCATGGAACTGGGTAAGTTGATATATGAAACTTGACTTCAATTCAATTCCTCGGCGGTTTACGGGATAAACAATAGCAAGAGGTGTATGAGTAACATCCGTCTCTATCATTTGTCTAAGTGTCAACTCTTGAGGGGGATTGGGTGGATTGGGGTTGTTGGGATATTCTTGCAAGTAATTGGGATGTTGTTGGTAAGGTGGGTATGGGTATTGTTGGGGATTGTAGATTGGTGATGGATAAGGTTGGTAGTTAGGATATTGGTTGTAGAGAGGTTGTTGTTGTGGGTACATTGGAGGGTGTTGGTAATTGGGTTGATTTGGGTAATGTACTTGTTGAACTTGAAAAGCATTGTTTTGAGGTTGGTTGTTTTGGTGGAAGTGTTGGTTTTGTGGTTGTGGTGGTGGTTGATAATTGGGTTGGTTTTGAGGAGGGGCTTGATTCCAAGGTAGCATATCAATGAGAGGTTCTTGTGGTTGATGTCTTGGTTGATGGGGTGGGTTATTAGCATCTTGATTATTTGGGTTTGGGTTAGGATTGTGAGGTGGAGTGTGATTCATGGCTATGTAGTTTTCAAAAGGAATGTCTTCAAAGGATTCACCAAGAATTGGAGAATTCGGCTCGGTGTCGGTATCACTTGAAGTATCAACTTGATCTTCTATGTTGATTAGTGGAGAAGAGGAAGAAGCTTGAACGAGTTGTTGTTGCTTTGCTTGTTTGGCTAACTTTTTCAATCTTTTTGCTTCTTTTTCAATTTCCGGATTATAGAGTAGTTCACCGGTTATTGTAGACCTAGGCATAAACAATCAAATAACAATAACCAATTTCCCCGGAAACGACGCCAAAACTTGATGGGATGTCAAGTCCACCAAGCAAATTACACCATTTGTTTGCAAATAAAACATAATATAATGGTAAAAAGGGGTATCGATCCTCGGGGAAATGGTTGTATTCAATCACCAATGCAATCTAAAAGAACTATTGTAAATAAACTAATTAACTACAATTAAACTAAAAGGGGGTGTTTGATTACTTGAATAACTAAAAACTTGCAATTAAACAAGATAGTGAGATGCTCAAATATTGGAGAGAGTTGGTTAACTAAGGCAATTCAACACAATAAACATTTGTGTGTTTATCATTAGGATTCAACATGAAGCTTATCATTCATCCCAAATTGGTTATAGCAATCATGAAGCATGATATGTCAAGATTCCTCTTAGGTAGTATGGAGGTTGGGGAAGCCCACAACACACCTTCTTAATCAAGATCAAGGGTTTAATTGAAGCATTTGAACCCAAGAAGCTAATTAGCCTTAAGAAAGAAGGAATCCCCAATTCCTAGAGTATGTCAATGCTTACACATCCATAAAGGAGCTATGATTCATAAACTACAAATGATTTTTACCATCATAAAGCCCTTGTTCTAAGTTAACTCAATGATTCAATGCAAAACTAAAGAAATAAACTAACAATAGCTCATTCAAGTGCCAAGCTCATGATCAAAGCATTAAACAAGCATAAGAAATATAATCTAGAACCATAAACATAAGATAATTGATAATCTAGCATGAATCCTTCAAAAACCCACAAACATTCAAAGGTTTTAACCAAAGTTAACCAATATAGAGACTTTAGCCACTCATGGCAATAGAAAAACAATCACAAAAGTCTAATTGCATAAAGAAACTACCAATATCTTGGAAAGATGAAAAGAAATGAGTCGTCAAGCTCCAAAATCGCCTCCTACAGGTCTCCAATGGTGAAAAATCGAGAGTGTAGCTGATGGATCTGATCTCCCAAGGTTATGGTGTGTCAAATGACCAAAATGCCCAAACTAGGCAGTTGCGCGGGTACCCGCGTGACGGAAATTCCACCCGCGCAAGTGTTGTTGTAATGCTATTGGCTCCTCATTCCTCCACTCCACCCTTCCACTACCAAAGATTCCTTTGGTCCCCTCCATATCTATGTGATTTAAACCAACAAATCATCATTTAGCTTCAAATGTGGATGCTCCAAGCCCAAAATAAAAGTCCAAGATCCATCTTCACAAGCCCACTATATCCAAACCTGTAACTCTTAAGGCCCAAATCTTCTTTTATGGATCTGCAAAGCCCAATAATGCATCGGAAAGCCCACTAAGTCCAACTCCAGTCAAACCGCAACCACAATAAGCTCCAAAATCCTACAAAATTTCTTATGCAAAATAAAAAGTCCCCGATACGATCCATGATAAAGAAAATAAAGAATATACAATGCAAAACTAATTAAAAAGAGCTAAAAATATAAAATAAACTAATAAAAATAAGGAAATAAAATAAGATATATATATATATATATATATATATATATATATATATATATATATATATATATATATATATATATAACTTATGTGATTGGTACTTCTAATCATGGAGTGTAAACTTAAAATAATTACCACATTAATCATATCATGTCTTAACAGAAAACACATTGGTTGCCAAACATTATAAACCAAAATTAATATTTTATCAGTTACTCTCTTTAAGAAATAATTTTGTTTTTGGAATATTATCAAATAGACATACCTTTTCTCCCCTTAATAAATATATAAAAGCATTTGTAGCATTTATTTTTAAATGTGTTGTTTTATTTTTTTTATTTTGAGAGGATAAATCTGACTTCTTTCTATAATAGTATTTAATAAGGATTTCTTCTCTAAAAGTCATATATATATATATATATATATATATATATATATATATATATATATATATATATATATATATATATATATATATATATATATATATATATATAGGGTGAGGTTCAATAGAGAACCATAATTAACCAAGGAACCAATCTTTTTTTTCAACTTTTAGAACTTATTTTTTATCAAAAAAAAAAAAATACAGAAATTCATAATTTTTTATCCTTTTTCCAATGATATAAAATTCGAATTTTTTTTACGTCAAATTCACAATGTGAATCTTTGAAAATTCACAACGTGAATCCGGATTCACACGGTGAATTCGAAAAATATTTTTCACATTCACAATGTTAATATATGAATTTAGATATTTTTAGATTTTTTTTCGATAAAGAATAAGCTCTAGAAATTGAAAAAAAGATTTGATTCCTTGAAGAACCAATAATTATGGTTATCTATTGAACTTTTCTATATATATATATATATATATATATATATATATATATATATATATATATATATATATATATATATATATATTTCATTTATAATCATTTTTAATTTTCAAATTATTTTTTTTGGGAAGATCAGATAGTTTTATAATAATAGTTTAGGTACTTAGGATATGTTTAGATGTGTATGTTTTAACTTTTAAGACTAATATATTGACCAATTTACCATTACGTAATTGTATACTTGTGTTTTGGTTGGCATATATTACTTACTAGGTGTGAGACCCTTATATTATACGGGTTGATTTAAAAAAAGATTAAACATAAAAGTATAACATAAAATATGTTTTAATGTATAACTTTACAATAAGAAATGAAAAAATGTATTTATTACAATTTAATATCATATATATGATATTCAATACTTTACATATATAAGTATATAACTTCAATTTTAAATATTGAAAAAACAAAAAATTAACAAGTGGATAATATTTGTTTCAAAAATACTACAAAATGACAAGTGTCAAAACTCATCAGAGATTAACATGTGGCAAAAAAACATTTATTTATTAAGGAGGATTTTAGTCAACATAATATAAATTTAAAAATACAAAATTAAGTTGTATTAAAAATACAAAATTAAGTTGTATTAGAGACGGCATTTCGTCTGTAAAAAGTCGTCGGTATAGGTCTGTCGCTAAAAGTCGAAAATGTCGTCGGTGCAGGTGTCGTCGGTATAGCATACGCTGTCCAGACGACAAGTCATCTGGAAAGGGTCGTCGGGATTGATTTTCGAGGAAATTAGAAAAAGTTTTATTCGCACCCTATAGAGACGACTTGTCGTCGGTAAAAGTGTGACACTATAGAGACGATATGTCATTGGGATAAGTCAGAGCTATAGAGACGACTTGTCGTTTGGATAAGTGAGAGCTATAGAGACGACTTGTCGTTTGGATAAGTGAGAGCTATAGAGACGACTTGTCGTTTTCAAAAATGAAAACCGTTTTTACAGTTGATAAGCTATACTGACGACATGTCGTCTCTATAGCCATTTTTTATATATCATCCACCAGTTTTGTTATATATACCATTTAAAGCAAATCCACAAGGGATATTTTCAGAATAATATAAACATAAGATAACATATGATTAAAATCCAAAAGCACTTAATAAACATAACATATCATTCAAATTCTACTACATAACAAAATAACAAAAAAAAACAAGTTTTTAACAAACATTGTTGTCATTACCATTCTAGTTTTCCTCCTACTCATCATCGTCAACATCATCAAACAAAATAACAAAAAAATCAAGTTTTTAACAAACATTGTTGTCATTACCATTCTAGTTCTCCTCCTCCTCCTCATCATCATCATCATCATCATCATCATCATCACCATCATCATCAACATCATCATCATCATCCTCCGCGAGTTCATTTGATGTTTCGGGGTTATTTTGTGGAACCATATTGGGATTAAACTGGAATTGTGGCATTGGTTGTGGTTGGAAGTTTGGAATGAAAGACGCGAAAGTGTTATTAAACATTTGGTTCATTTGTTGCATTTGTTGCTGCATGAATTGAATTTGTTGGGATAATACAGCAACTTGGGGATTATCTGAAGATTGGGATGTGGAAGCTTTGAAACGCTTGGTATGTTCATTTGGAAATAAATTATTGTTGATGCTTGGTTTCCTTCCAATTCCGCGAATATGCCCACATCTCTCACCGAGGGCACGAGCGAGACATTGTTCTTCATTTAACTTTTCTTTCTCCCCGAGTTGTGATTGCATCACCATCTTCTCTCATTGAATGTTTTCCTAAGATAAAGAAAACAATAAAAGTATATTAATTAACCCTCTACTATTGAGCAGAATGTCAAAGCTTCGTCTGCAACATAACCCTCTGCTATTGAGCCTTCTGGCTTGGCTTTGTTTCTGACATAATTTTTAAGTTTTTTCATGTATCTTTCAAAAGGATACATCCATCTCATGTGTACAGGCCCTCCAAGAATGGCTTCTTCAGGTAAATGAAGAATAAGATGAATCATGATGTCAAAAAATGTTGGAGGATATATCAACTCAAGATTGCATAAAATCTTCACCACTTCTTTTCTGGCATTTCTCATGTCGTTAACATTTAATGACCGTGCACAAATTTTTTTGAAGAATGTACACAAGTCAATGATTGTTGTTGAAACATTTTCTGGGAGAAATGCTTGAACCCCTATAGGCAGCAATCGTTGCATGAGGATGTGATGATCGTGAGACTTTAGCCCAACCAAATTTGATGTTGTATCATTCACCTTCTTATTAAAGTTCGATCCAAAACCATCAGGTAGCCTCACTCCTTTAATGAATTGACAGAATCGTTGTCGATCAATTGGTTTAAAAGAGTAATCAGCATGTGGTAGTATTATTTTCTTCTTGTTGTCTTCCTTATTATTATTGACTTTCTTCCTCTTGTTGACTTTCTCTTTTGGCCACTGATGTGGCCGAATGCCCATATTTTCAAGTCTTCTCTTGCCTCTTTTTTGTCTTTGGTTTTTTCATTCATCAATGCAGTATTTACAAAACTCTCATCTACATTTTACTCCACATGCATAAAATCTATATTGTGTTTTAGATCGAGGGAAGACCAATACTCAAGCTCAAAAAAGATACTACGTTTCGTCCAATTCAACTCTTTTTTTCTTGTTTCATCATTGTTCTTTCTTGTTGCACCCCCATGCTTAGGATGTTTCCCTGGAATACGATCAGGGAGACAAGCCAATTGCTTTAATATAGCTGTATTGCTAAATCGTCTTGGATGTGGCATTCTCTCAGGTTAACCATTAAACAATAAACTTTGCCTCCACTTATGGTTCATATGCAAGAATCGTCTATGACCAACATAAGACATCTTGTTGGTGACATGAATTGAAGATGTGTCTGCGTTACAAGTAGGGCATGCTAAATAACCTTGACCGCTCCATCCAGACAAACTTCCACGCGCTGGAAAATCATTGATAGTCCATAACAACATCGCACGCATGTTGAATACGGTGTTGGTTGACGCATCTCTCATTTGGACTCCTTCAGACCACAACCGGATGATACATCATACCATCTATTGAGCGTCTAGTATTATGCCAACTCATATCTTTAGTTGTGAATCTGGAGCTATACATTCGTCGAAGTCTTGGAGTCAAAGGAAAGTATCGCAACACTTTTTGTGGTACTTTCTTCCCCTTTGTAGTTGTGTCCACCCATCTACTCTCCTTACAAATCGGGCAATTTTGCATGGAACCGTTCTCCTTCCAAAACAAAGCACAATCATTTTTGCAAGCGTGGATCGATTGATATCCTAACCCTATCTTTCTCAACTTCTTTTTAGCTTCATAGTGTGAAGCTGGAATCTTGCTCTTCGGGAAAGCAACTCTTAGAAACTCTACAAGTTGATCAAACGAACTATTTGTCCATCTATTGATCACTTTAATATGCAACAACTTTGCCAAAAAGTTTAAGGCAGACATATCGCTACATTCAGGGTATAACTTGGTATTGAGCTCCTCAAACAAATCATCAAATTTCGGGCCTATACCTCGCCCCTCCTCGTCTATATTTTCTTCATTTGTATTTTGTTCCGCCATAACATCATCAATTACATCAAACATCTCATTACTTGTGGGTGTGTTTACTGGAATGTTTGTTCTTGGAGTCGAATTGTAGCTTAAATCCGAAGAACCGACATGTTTCTCACCGTGATGAATCCACGTAGTATATGTTTCTAGAAACCCAATGTCATGTAAGTGGGCATAAACCGTAGGCAAAACATGTCGATACGAATTCACACACGTTTTGCACGGGCACCGCACTTTGCCTTTGGAGTTGACATGTTTCTCAGCAATCTTCATAAAGTTTTTAAGACCTTTCAAGTATTTTGAAGACATTTGGTTCTCTCTAATCCAACTCTTATCGATCGTCATTGTTGTTTCATTATTAAAAATTATATTATATATATAGTTATCGAAAGTTAGATTGTATTTAGGCTATATAAATAAATATATACATGAGAATAGATATTCACAATGGATAGAGTATTCACAATGATTATGCAGAAGAAATTTAACTAAAAATCAACGATTCAACGTGTTTTAATAAGAAAATCATATCAATTTGATTTTATAATTTATTTTATTTTATTTTAATATTAATATTAATTTGATTTTAAAACTAATTTAATTTGATTTTATAATTAATTTGATTTTGTTTTAAACCATATATAGTTTACGAGGTTTTTTTTAGAGTTTCTAGTTGTTTCAATTATATCATTGTAGTTTTTTCCTTTATTTTTCTTATTCATTTTTATATTTATATATGGTTTTATAATTAATTTGATTTTGTTTTAAACTAATATTAATTTGATTTTAAATCTAATTTAATTTGATTTTACAATTAATTTAATATTTTGTTTTTATTGATTTTTTTTAAAAACTAAATCACATTTACTTGCTAGTTCTATATCACATTTACTTTATAATTATTTTACAATTACTAAAAGTATGTTGCTATTAATAACCTAATTAAGCTAAAGTCGTAATGACCAACATTAAGTCACTAACAAAATTAAACACTCAAATTGTGAAGTTTGCTTGCTAGTTCTATAAGGTTGCACATAAACTAAAATTGTGAAGATGATTCCATGAATTTCTTTAGCTAAGTATTGTTTTTTATGTATTAAGTCAAAATATAATGTCCATATATAGTTTACCCTTAAGTTTTTTTTAGAGTTTCTAGTTGTTTCAATTATATCATTGTAGTTTTTTCCTTTATTTTTCTTATTCATTTTTATATTTATATATGGTTTTATAATTAATCTGATTTTGTTTTAAACTAATATTAAATTGATTTTAAAACTAATTTAATTTTATTTTACAATTAATTTAATATTTTGTTTTTATTGATTTTTTTTTAAATTAAATCACATTTACTTTATAATTATTTTAAAATTACTAAAAGTACGTTGCTATTAATAACCTAATTAAGCTAAAGTCGTAATGACCAACATGAAGTCACTAACAAAATTAAACACTCAAATTGTGAAGTTTGTTTGCTAGTTCTATAAGGTTGCATATAAAATCAAATTGTGAAGATGATTCTTTGAATTTCGTTAGTTAAGTATTGTTTTTATGTATTAATTCAAAATATAATGTCTATATATAGCTTACACTTAAGTTTTTTTTAGAGTTTCTAGTTGTTTCGGTTATATCATTGTAGTTTTTTCATTTATTTTTCTTATTCATTTTTATATTTATATATGGTTGACATTGTTGCATGCTCTTTGTTAGTGCTTTCACAAATTGTGTGTCTATGTAGTTTAAGATTTTTTTGGCACTATTGGGAAACTAAATTAATGAGTGTGATTGGGTTCTTATCACACTAATGCACTAAAATTATCATCATTTAAAACCATTCATATCAATGCAATTCAAAGTGGTCCTTATGTTACATATATATATATATATATATATATATATATATATATACTAGGCGAATGCCCGCGCGTTGCACAGAACACCTATATAGTTGAAGTCTTTACAAATATATGTTTTTTTTAATATAACAACAACGTTGTTGTTAAATTTGATATAATAATTCTTATACTAAATTGATATAATATATTGATTATTTTGAATTATACGATACTATATACATCTATTATAACTGCATAATCTCAATCGTTTGAATGACTTCTACCTGCGAGTTACACATGAATAAAATTAAATATAATATATGGTTTAATGTTATTTATAATTGTTGTTATTGTTAATTAACTGTTTAAAAATTATTTGTTTAATGTTTTAATTTCTATCATTATAATTATTTAAAACATCAAACATTGTTTGATTTTAATGGTAATAATATAATCATTTATATAGAGTTATTTTTAACTATTGTTATTATAAGTTCTTTTAAGCTACTTATTTGAAAACTTTTAACGATTATAAAAATATCTTTTGGAAATATTTTATTTAAATTGAGATTACAATTTAGTTTTTGCATTTATCACTTTTAACTATTTACAAAATATTCTTTACTTTTTTAAGTGGAACTGAAATTTATATTTAAGTTGACATTGTAATGTTATATTTAAATTAACAATTTAAGTATTTTGTCGAAACTGTTCAAAACTTATAGCTTTAAATTGATAATGGTTTACATACAACAACATTTTAAATACAATAAAGTAAGTATAATATGTTAAAAGTTAAAGATATGACTTTATAAGTAGAAGTAAAAATATTATTTTAAAATTGAAATTTAGTTTATTTATGATTACACTTTAGGTTTGATATTTATTTAACCTTATTAACCAACTTATTATCATTATTAGAAAGACACTAAATTTTATCACTTTTAACTATTTACAAAATATTTTTTTGGTTTGTTTAAGTTAAACTAAAATTTATATTTAAGTTGACCCTATAATGTTATATTTATATTGATAATTTAAGTATTTTATACAAATTGTTTCAAAATTATATATTTAAAAATGATAATGATTTACATCCAGCAATATATTAAAACTATTAAATTAAGTATAATATGTTAAAAGTTAAAAAAAAACATAACTTTATAAGTATAAGTAAATATATTATTTTAATATTGAAATTTAGTTGATATATGATTACACTTTTGGTTTGATATTTATCTAACCTTATTAACCAACCTATAATTTTTATTAGAAAGAAATTGAAAAGTCATGGGAGTTTCAGATGAATGTGATGAAAGGAAAAATGCAAGGGAGTTTCAAATGAATGTGGTGAAAGGAAAAATGTTTCATTTATAAGTATATATAAAAGGTATATATACAAAGAATAATAAAAAAATATGAAAAATAAACACTATAACTTTTAATAACATAAAAACACAAAGACTTCTATTATAGCATTTATATTAACTCTTCATATTTAAATCATAAATCTCTTCAAATACATTAATGTTTTTAATGAGCAAAACTTTACAACCTTATAAAAGAAAGGAAAATAAAAAGTTATTAGTGATTACTAATTAATAATCATAAATTAAAAACTCTTGAGTTTTAACTCATAAATATACATAAATTAGAAAACTCTTGAGTTGTAGTGTGAGTTTCAAATGAATGAGGTACTTAGAAATGTATATTTATTATTATTATTATTATTGTTATTATTATTATTATTATTATTATTATTATTATTATTATTATATTCTTCTAAATAATTGGTTTTGATGCATCATTTTAATCCCTTCAATTATTAAACATAAAGATATTTACTTATAAATTTATAACATACATAGGTGCATATACATGTTAAACAAATCACACACACACACACACACACACACATATATATATATATATATATATATATATATATATATATATATATATATATATATATTCGTAAATGTCATATGTAATTCTTTTGGTAGTAATATGGATAAATTACTTTCATATGAAGAACATATCATGATAAGTCTATCATAATTACATATCAAATGTTTAAAATTATGTTATCTTTTAAATATTGTCTTTTAAATATGTTGTGTAGGATAACCCAACAAAAAATAATAAAAAATAAACATAATCAAAATAGAAAAACTACAATCAAATAAATAAGAGCATTGGGTGGTTGAATATATAAATAAAGATGTTACATAAACATACATTTAAATCAAAAGAAAAAACTAACATTCGTCAACTTTGCTCAAACAAAAAAAACCTATATTCATTTTATGAATCTTTTTTCTTCATTTAACACCATTCAACCATAGAAACTTGATGACAATTCTTTACTAACCTGCAATCAAAATATTTTTCTTGAAAAAGAAGAATCATAAAGATATTCCAATCAAAACATTGATGGAGAGTCACATTCAAAATTGAGTAATACACACAAATCACATATAAAGATTAAATGAGAAACTGAATATAAAGAAAGAATAGAAAAACTTCATTTGTTTTGGTTGAAAGAAAAAAATCATATTACAATTACCATAGATGCGACATAACCTAGTTCTTCAAATCATCATATTTGGATCGTGAATGCTTCAACTATATGAAAACTTTTGAATCACAATATCTTCAAATCCTTCTTACATGTAAGATTTTATATAACACAAAAGACACAAAAGATTGGTCTTTTTATAGTAAACTTTTTACTAAATGCTAATTAAACATAATATAAGTGATAAGACTTTTTAGTGTTAAATTATAATTAAGAAAACTTTTGAGTTGCATTAGTTAAAAAAGGGGGTTTCAAATGCATGGGATTCAAAAAAAATGCTAGCTTTATAAATATGTATGATATATATATATATATATATATATATATATATATATATATATATATATATATATATATATATATAACATTTAGATATAATTATCCTTTGAAGCACATCTAATCCACTAAAATTATCACCATTTAAAACCATTCATACAATGCAATTCAAAGTGGTCCTTATGTTGTATATACATATCATGGTCTATGAAAAAAAAAAAAACAAACAAACATTGCATCGTCTTTGTGGTGTGGTATAGTTTAAGGAGAAAATTAAAAAATCAATAAACTAGCCTCAAAATGTGGTCAATCCACGGAATTTCTTTTCTATGGGGTGGTGAACCTTCTTCCCAATCAATAGAGAGAAATGGGGCTGTGATTTAGGGCTCCATATTATTACAAATAAAGGACCAAACCATTAGAAATTAAGAAGCAATCAAGCAACAAAACCCTTACCTTGGTGGAAGATGAACTCGGAAGTAGCTTCTAGCCCTTGAGATCGCCGACGACAAACTGTGAGAGCAAATGGTGAGGCCGACTGCAAAAAGAAAGCTAAAAGGGGTTTTGTTATCAGGGAAACCCTATACCGACGACATGTCGTCGGTATAAGTCAACCAAAACGTCGTCGTATAGCTTTAGTTCATTAAAAAATAAAATAAAATAAAAAAAGATTTCACGCGGATCGGTGCCCCCTTTTACCGACGACATGTCGTCGGTATTGCATTGCAAAACGACAAGTCGTCGGCATAGGTCGCATAAAACGACGTCGTCTTGGATTTCTGCTACAAGGAAATAAAATAAATGGAAAATATTTTTTTAGAGCATTTTCCAGACGACAAGTCGTCTGTAAAGCTTTTCGATATACCGCCAATATTTCATCTTTTCCCACCGAGTTTGTACCGACGACATGTCGTCGGTATAGGGTGACTTTTGCCGACGACATGTGTCGTCTGGATAGGTGTCGTCTGCACAGGATGGAATTCTTGTAGTGTTTCTTGCATGATCTGATTTAAAAAGTATATTAGATTAATAATTAATAACTAAAACCTACTCTAAATGTATGAAAATATATAAAACATATATTCTAATTTCTATATAAACATATAGCCCATTTTTATATTTTTTATCCGAATATATAATACAGTAATTAATTTGATCACATGTATCTTTTTAGATAAAATTAATTATTTTGCTATTAGTTAAATTTATTTTTTCCTATAAGTTCCACGATATGGTTTTTTAGAGGTAAACAAAATAATGAGACTTCAGTAAAGACTAATATATGATGCTTTGTTAGAATTTATGAGATGTTTCAGTTTTATGTTTTTAATTTGATTTCTGCGCAAAGTCTGTGATGAGTCAAAGTAGTGATAAGGTGGTGGTGGCGAATAATATAAAGTCAAACTCTAAAATAATTAATTACATTTTAATTTACATTATTGTAGAGTTTCAATATGTTCTTCACACGTTTAGAAGGCATATTCGTAATATCGATCAATTTCTTTAGAATCATTGAACGGTCTTGTCTAAACATATTCGCAATATCAGTATGAAACTATAATATTAGTTATAAGTGATAGAAAATAATTTTATTGGATTTTGAAATCTGAAAATTGTTCGAAAAGTAACACAAGACATAGGATCTACACGAAGATAAATTACAATATCATCTCTCTTTTATTTTCATTTTCTTAATGTTTTTTTGTTTATAGAGTAAATTACATGAATGGTCTCTATGGTTTGGGGTAATTTGCAAGGTTAATGACTTAGGGGGTAATTAGGATTTCAGTTTGTCGGTATTAGGTCACTAACCGGTAAAAGGGACTATTTTCAAACGGTAATAACAACTATATTGGTCTAATACGTACAAAAAAAAAATTTTAGCGACCTAATACGGACAAACTTGAAACCTTATTACCCTCCTAAGTCATTATCCCTAATTAGCATGTTTGGTTTCTAACTTATTTTTTTAACTCGGAAAGTCCTTATAATTTATTTTTGTTGCACATTTGATCCATGTCTTACATAAAAATACGATTTTGACTTTGATTTTTTAATATATTTAAATAAGATGGGGTAGGTAAGGTAAGGTGAGGTGGGAGTGGGGTCGGGTTTGTGTTTATTTAAATAAATTAAAAAATCAATGGTAAAATAGTCTTTATAGGCAAGACAGAGACCAAACGCGTAACAAAAAAAACAGTAGGAGCCTTCCGAGTTAAAAAATAAATTAGAAACTA
Organism: Lactuca sativa; assembly: GCF_002870075.4. Lineage (NCBI taxonomy): Eukaryota > Viridiplantae > Streptophyta > Magnoliopsida > Asterales > Asteraceae > Lactuca > Lactuca sativa. The sequence goes on along the minus strand of NC_056628.2, from coordinate 13,018,269 downwards.
AACATGCAAATTACCTAAAACCTTAGGGACCATTCGTGTAATTTACTCTTGTTTATATTTATAGACTAAAATGCACACATAGTCCATGTGGTTTGCTAAAAATTGTCACTTTGGTCCAAAAAAGTTTGGACTAGCACCACAGGTCCAAAGTTTTCATTTTGTTGCGAGTTTGATCCGATTTACTTTAAACTTTTTTGAAATGACAATTTTACCCTTGTTTTTGCTTTTTCAGTTTATTTATTTATTTAAATATTTGTATGATTAAAAAAAATAAAAATCTCTCTCTCTCTCTCTCTCTCTCTCTCTCTCTCTCTCTCTCTCTCTCTCTCTCTCTCTCTCTCTCTCTCTCTCTCCAATAAAGAAGCTCAAAAAAATTGTTCCATTTTTTGCTCTCTTGGATTTGTAACTACTTGTGTTAATAATACATAAGAAAAAGGAAGTAGCAAATGTCATCAAATCATAAAAGCTTTGTAGGTGAAAACCATTCAAGAAAATTTTCAAACAAAACATGGAAATTTTTCGTTTTTTTTCTGAAACACACACACTCCAAAATTATGTATGTATTAGTTCTTCAACACACAAATGAACCTAAATTTTGAATAAACACAGGACAAGATTTTTGATTTTGAAAAAAAAAACTATAAGTGATTACTTATGAACACATACTCCATGAGCACCTCCAAATCCATGATCCCAACTGTCGGTTGATGCGTGTTTGGTATCCCCATCAATGGAAGAACAAGCTTCACATACTTCCTCTAAATCTTCGCTACCATCAGAAAACGCCGTCATCGCTGGTGATTCAGAACTCCACGACGACAACGTACATCTGTGAAGATTTGGATGTCTCCTTCGTCTCTTTCCTTCGATTCTGAACACAAGATGAGGACATGGTTGCATATCTATAAGGAGGGAAGCAGATCTAGGTGGGTATTGCAGATTTGTAAGAAGGGAGGTAGATCTAGGGTTTGCTGAGGAAGATCGTGGTGTCATTGTTCATGAAAATGAAACTTCCGATCTCCTCACCCCTTAATTTGGTTTTGCTGATAAAACACGAAGGTGACATAGATGGAGTCGAACGGTTTTGCTTTTGGGTTTGCTAATTTCTTGAGAATTATGGTTTTGTTAACAAAAACCCAATTTATGTGGGTTCATTCCACCATAGTCGATTTCTTGATAATTTTGGCAAAAAAAAAATCTAGATTTCTTGAATATATTTTTTTAAACCAGAGGGTTTTATTGGAGATACTAAAAGAGGCAGAAGGTATGTGAGGGGGGGGGGGGTGTGGGAGGTGACTGACGGGTTATAGATTTCATCATTGCAATTGAAGGTGATAGTGGTGTTCCATTGGTTTAGTGTTCTTTGGGGTTTAGAGAGAGAGGTATTGTTTATTTTTTTAATCATACAAATATTTAAATAAATAAATAAACTGAAAAAGCAAAAGCAAAGGTAAAATCGTCATTTCAAAAAAGTTTAAAGTAAATCAGACCAAACTCGCAACAAAATAAAAACTTTGGACATGTGGTGCTAGTCCAAACTTTTTTGGACCAAAGTGACAATTTTCAGCAAACCACAGGGACCATTTGTTTTATATTTGTATATCATCTTGTGGACATTTGTAAGGTTAACCCTTTTATTATAAACATCCATAACTATCTAACAAACCACTTAATCTCCATAATTGATTTTTTTTATCAAAGGGTTTAGATTGCTTTTTACACTGCGCACTATATTTATATTTCCCTTCATATTTTATCCGAATTCGCATTTGTGTGTGCATGGCGTGTATGATCCGGTAAGAAGTTAAATGTTGATTACAAGAAACTAGATTATGACCCGCGTAAAACGCCGAGAACATATAAAATTATAAAAAGCCGACATAATATCATCATGGTTTTCAAAAGACGGATAAATGGTCGATACAATTGAATGATTGTCACTTGTACAAGATCAAACTTTATAAGAAATAGTATAAAAAAACAATCACGATCGTTGGATCCAAATCATCCGATAATTGTGATCGGTAGAGAGCCAACCATTTTAACCACTATCTATTCAATTTCAATCTCAATTGATTTTTTTTATGGGTTTAGGTTATTTTTGATCACTTAACTTTTGGTTTTGTGCTCATTTGGTCACTTAATTGTTTTTAAGTTTTAAAAGGTCATCAAACTTTTGGCTTTCTGCTCATTTAGTCACTTAACTTTTGGTTTGGTTAGATTTAGTCACCTAACTTTTAAAATTGTGCTCATTTAGTCACTAAATTTTTAAATTTTTTTCAAAAGTTTAGTGACTAAATGAACACAATTTTAAAAGTTAGGTGACTAAATGAGCACAAATCTAAAACTAAAATAACCAAATCAAAAGTTAAGTAACTAAATGAGCACAAAATCAAAAGTTTGATGACCATTTAAAACTTAAAAAAAATTAAGTGACCAAATGAACACAAAACCAAAAGTTAAGTGACCAAAATGACCTAAACCCTTTTTTTATCCACCATTTTAATTCCCACATTCTCACCGATTTTATACTTTTTATTTGATTCATCTAACCCACTCAAACTTGTCTTCTTAGTCAAATGTTAAGGAAGGAATGCACTATATTTATTTTAAAATTTATATTTATATTGCTTATAATCTTATGACCTCTCATTTTTGGAGAGGGAAAACAGGCACCACAGATAACAAGCTGCCGTCCTTTGTTTTCTTTAAAAATGAAACAAGAAATTATAACTTTTTTGAAAGGTGATGATGAATGGTCATTATACTTCTGATTTAACAAATACAACCATTCTTGTGTGCTATAATTGTTAGAATTTCGCCCATGTCCATGTGGACGAATTTAGGGTTTTCATTTCTATAATGCTGCAATCTTTTTTTTTCCATTTGTTTTAGAGTTTATAATATTAAATATTACAGAGTTATGATCATATAATAACAATAATAACTATTACAAGAATGTAAAAATGATCCTAAAACATCGAATTATAATAATCCAACAGTTATAATAAAAATAGAGTAATCAAAATCTATTAATAAACAATCGGTGTACATGTATCCGAACAAGATATTTCCATGAGAGAAAAAAACACTAAATTTTTATAAGGAGAAATAATTACTTTTTAAAAGTAAAACTATTAATACATTTTTAAATGGGAATAAAATTAATATTTTATTGAAGATGAGGGTATTGGGTATGGAATCTCTTTTATATTCCGATATGGGACAATGAGTACCTTAAATTAATTAATTAGTGACAGGAAGATGCAAAGCTTTTGTTCAAGATTTAATTAAATAATCAATTATTATTGTTGCCTTTTAATTGTTCTTTCTTAATTGCAAACCAACAAAACATATAACTTTTTATTAAAAACTATATTAGTACATAATGGGTGAAACCGTGAAATCCTAACGGCCACCAAGTTTGCCTTACCAAATTTATGTTGACTCATCGTACACGGAGCTTTGAGTTTGGCACGTCAAGCTACACAGTTGTTCTCGACAATGGCGATCAGATTAAAGAATACAAATTTTCAAAAATTTTAAAATATTCCAACTTTAAAAAAATATGTCCACTTTTTCGCCGTAAATTCAACATTTTAACCATCTTTCAACTAATATAAATACTAACAATTATCCAATTTTATATCACATAACAACATTCAATATTCTCCACATTACTCACTCAAACATTCTTCTTATTTGGTGAAAATTGTTTCCTTCAATTCTGATCCAACCTAAAAACTCCAAGAAGAATACCCAAAATACAATAATTTTCTATTGGAAAGTTACAATGTGTTTTCTCTTCGAAATGAATCGTGGAGACTACAAAAAAAAATCAAATTTACTCAAAGTGGGGGAACACTAACAAAGTTGTCATGGAGTTTAACGTCATTTTCTTCAATGTGAAGCGTGAGTGGCAAAATGATGTGTAACACCCGAGTTCCGATTGTGTTTTCCTATTGTTTGAGTGGTGGTTTCAAAGTCCAAGGAAAGGTATAAGTACGAACAGAATCATGAAGATTAACTGCTTAATTCGCTAAAAAATTATCTGGAATTTATCGAAAGGGACGCAAAGCGACCCTTTATGGGCGAGGAGCATCGATGCCCATGGGATGAACGTCTTTTTAGGGTTTTGGGGGTTATTTAAGGAACATTAACCCTTAGGGTTTGTCATTTTCCGCCTCCATCAACCCTTGAATGAATCTGGTGAAACCCTGGCCTCACTTTTTGGGTTTTGAGCTCATCATTTCTCCTTTCATCCATTTTTGGTGTGTTTTGGTGGTTTTAAAGTGATGTGTTCTTGAAATATTGGTCATTGGAGCTTTACAAATGAAGATACCAGCCCTCATTCACCTTCTAGACCTTTGTAAGTCATACAGATCCAAGCTTTACTGCTTTTCATCTATAGATCTAAGAGATATTAGTGTTTTAGATGTTGTTTGTTTTTTCTAAAAAACAACTTCTGACCACTTATTGCTGCGCCGCGCAGCACATGTGCAACACTTGGCCCTTCGCAGCTGTTTGTTTTTCAGAAGACTTCTAACTTAAAAAGTGTTGTGTGTGTGTTGTGTGGCACATCACTGGACCATCTACTTCAAACCCCTTCACACCTTACTTTAACTTATTGCAGCAATCTACAGAGGTTAAAAACAAACAGACTTTTTATTACATGTTGCAGCCGTTTGGTCCCCCTCTTTTGCTACAGAGGGTTGTAGAGGTGGTCCGCAGACTTCAGACATTTTCGCTTCGAAAAAACAGACAGCACCTTAGTATATTTTAGTGAAGTTTTGGTCCCTTTATGGCTTGATCTTTGGAGTTTGTAAAACTACAAGGGCTTTGAATCATGTTTTACTTCAGATCTAACCTTTTGGATGAGTTTTTATATGAGAACTCAAAAATTAAAAAGATTTGACTTTGGATGAATAATTGACCAAAATGGACAATTTGGTCATTTAGATGAATTTCATGAATTGAGAAGATGTAACTTCATGAAATGAGTCAAAATATGTCTAAGTCACTGTTATAAGACAAGATAAGTGAGTTCAATAGAAGAAATGTCATAAAAGGTGCATTTATGCCATAAAGGGTAAAATAGGAATTTTATGTTTTTGGGACAATTTTGTGACTTAATAGATTAAGACTCGTAAGTAGTTAGTCTGAAGTGAATTGATGAAGTTGTAAGAACTTATCCCCAATTTGGTCAACTGTATTGAGTTTGGGTCTTTAAGGGTAAAAATGGTCTTTTGACCATAGAATAGCTTTTATTGGACCTAGACTCGATAAGGAAGTGTATACAAATGATTTACCTTAATTATTAAATTAAGGTTATTTATTGTGTAGTGATTTGAGGAATACTCAATGGCACTAGCTTGGTTTTGTGGATTTCAACTTTTCGGTTACTCTGGTGAGTTCTCGTAAACTTACTTATTATGTGGAGTATGTGATATATATGTGTCAAACCATGAAAAGCTTATCAGGAGGGAAATGTTTAAGGGATTGTCAAGTAGAGAAACGTCTCATGGGGGTGATGTGCACAAAAGTACCTACTTGTTTTAAAATTTATAACCTAACTGACTTCACTAACTATGCACTTATAGGCAATGTACCTAGTCGGATTATAATAGTTTGATTAAGTCGGATGTCGAACACAGGGAGCAAAATTTAATTACTTAATATAACTGCTTCTAATTAAACTAAGAAACAAACTTTAATTGGAGGTTTTTACTGATTTAGCAAGATCAGAAGAACTTAAATAAAATTACTACCAATTAACAACTAGATAAGCAAAGAAAACGAATTTACTTCAAGATTTAAAGAGTACTTCTGTTCAGTTCCGATCGCACCTTCTCCTATGGTTGATTTCTAGTGGATGAAATATATTGATTACCAATTTGTTATCCAACTATTATGATTAAATATCTAGACATACCAATTCATGAATTACCATGCAATGATCAAGCACAAGTTAAACATCAAATCAATAATGTGTAACATCCCAAAATTCAAGACTAAAAATTTCTTTTAATAAAACATTACTTTAAGCAAATTCATCATTTTAAAACATAAACAGAGTATTAGTTTCCAAAATACATGTTCGTTATCAGAGTAAACATTCCCAGGCTGTCTTAAACTATGGTGGGTGCCATGCGATCACCCCGAGCTCTTCCCTCCGCTACCGGAAGTACCTGAAACCAAAACTGAAAACCGTAAGCACGAAGCTTAGTGAGTTCCCCACCCTACCACATACCATGCATAACCACATACTGCACATACTGGGCCACGCCCGCTATCCTGGGCCTCGCCCACCTACCTCGGGCCTCGCCCGCTACAACGGCCTCGCCGCTCCAGGCCCCGCCTGGCTTCGAGCCCCGCTCGGATACAGATCTGTTTCACTTAGGCCTCGCCTGTCACAGGGCCTCGCCCACTAACATATAATAGCACATAAACATATCACATCTCATCACATAAGCTAAACACATACTAACGGGTCCTGTCCTAAGGCCTCGCCTAACTCTGGGCCCCGCCCTTGTCCTGCTGATGATGAGTCATGGAACCCCGTCCATACTCCTACTGATAGTGAGGTACGGGCCCAGCCCACCCTCACTCCTTCCCTAACTTGGGCCTCGCCCCTGATCTGCTGCTACTGAGATGTGGAACACCATCCACACTCTGCTATTGGTGAGATATGGGACCTCGCTCACACTCACCTCCCTACTAGGCACATACAAGTATCACACAGACAACAAGTATAAACTATCACATAAACCATTCCTTGGGCACCCGCCCTCTATCATTGGACCTCGTCCCGAATATCATACTAGCATACTGTGCCTAGGGCTAACCCCCGGGTCTTCTACTCATAACTACATGGGCCGGCATTGTGGCCGTAGACCCATTCATACAAAGGCAAACTCACCTGCACTGGCTGAATTGGCTGATGAACCCACTAGCTGCTGCCCGACAACTCTCTGAACTCCTGCTCCACTCACTCCCCGAGCTACCAATGTCAAAGCAACACTGAGTCTAACTGACCCCCGAAAGACTACCAAGTCAACTCTGGTCAAAGTCAAAGTCCTGGTCAAAGTCAACCTCCCAAGTCAACCCTACTCATCGAGTCACCCTACTGACTCGCCGAGTTCATAAGTTCAGAGTCCTTCCACTCGCGACTCTACTCGCCGAGTCAGTCCATGACTCGCCGAGTCTACCAATTTTCGAGTCCTGACCTGTCCAACTCACCGAGTCTCTAATCGACTCACTGATTCGATTCTAAACTTGAAGGGTTTGGGGTTTCGCGACCTGACTCCCCGAGTCCAAGAACAGACTCGTCGAGTCCAAGACAACCTTCAACAGACTCGCCGAGTTGTTCATCCAACTCGCCGAGTTCCTGCCCAACATCATCTGACTCGACGAGCTGTTCATCCCACTCGTCGAGTTTCTCCAAATCTTCATGCTACTCGCCGAGTCCACTCAAAGGACTCGCCGAGTCCACTCAGCTCTCCAAACATGCAGAGGGCTTTTGAGTCATGCAGGGACTCCAAACCATAGATCCATACTTCCAAAGCTCAATCCCCACGTAAAGTTGCAAACTTTACGTATAACTAAAGAGATATAGGCTTAAAACATACTAGGGTTTGGTTTAAGGACAAAAGGGCTTCACCAACTACTCATCTTCTGATGCTTTATGACATATTGGACCATCCCAACACTAGATCTGAAGTGGCAACAACATATCTAAGCCCCTAACTCGAATTGGGTCTCAATCAACCATAAAACCCCCAAATCTCATAACAAAAATAGATCTAGATGCAAAGAAGGGAAAATAGCAGCTTAATACCTCCAAGATGAACACAACTGAAGTAGATCTCGGATATACACCTCTCCTTTGAAGCAACCTTCTTGATCTTCAAGTTCCTTTCCAAAATTTCCTTCCTCCAAAGCTATTTCTCTCAAATGATGGAAGCTCACACGAAATCTAGGGTTTACAGGTTCTCTAGGATGATATGGAGGCTGAGGGAGGGACATAACACCCTTTATATAGGATACAACTCCCGGAATTAGGGTTTTCCTCACACAGACCAGACTCGCCGAGTCTCCTTGGCCGACTCGTCGAGTCGGTCACTTACTCCTTGACCCGGATCCCGCTCGGACTCGCCGAGTTCCTCCTTGGACTCGCCGAGTCTCCCCTTAAAATTAGGGTTTTCTTTCCTTTCTTGGCCTTTAAAACTTTGGGTGTTACAACTCTCCCCCACTTAAACTAAACTTCGTCCTCGAAGTTTGCTATGGCCCACCGCCTGCGATCTGCCTCCAATAACTCACCAATTAATCCAACACCAGCTGCCTACCTTCGCTGGTCTTCCACCCGGTCATTCTGACTAACATAATTCTCGTGGATAAAACCTCGGGTCAAACCTGACCCTGAACATCCAGGAAACACAACTTACTCACCGACAATCTTTCTGGTACTAAACGAGCACTGCACTGAACCTATAGGGGTTCACCCCTTCTTTCCTTGCGCAAATTCCTTGTCTTCCCAAGGCAAAGCTCCATATCCAACTATTTCCTCTGACACTGTGAAGGTCCCATCCTTCACCAACTCCATCACACCCGCTATTCCCAGTACGGGTCATCACCGTCAGTAACCACTAACACTCCTCTCTGCCAAAACTTGGCGCTGAGCACCCCTCGATTCAACTAACTGAATTCCACCATACACTGCTTACCCGCAGTACTACTGACTGAAAATTCTGCTATTCCTTGTCTGCCTTCTGGATGAACTGAGACCACCCTGGTCCCTACCAACCTATCAATGCCTGGATTACCGGCTCCCACCGGTAGCTAGTCCCAACACCACCACTAGTCGCTCCCAACGACTTTCGAAGAATCTTTGACCACCTATAACTGCCCAATCTATTCCGCCATTCAGGCACCACAAACCTGGGATCCCCGATCCCCTAACTTGACACTAAGGTCCCTACCAGGTCCCACCTGCGCTGCTAAAACTCACGGGCCTCGCCCACGGGTCCCACCCGCCTCTATCCTTCTAGTCCCACTAGTCTAATCACTCTCGCTCGGGCCTCGCCCACGGGTCTCACCCAACCGTACTACTGATCAACCCTGCTCTCAGGTCTCATCTACACTGCTAATCTCATACGAGCCTCGCCCACGGGTCTCACCCAACTATATCCTGGAGCAGCCTCTCCCAAGGTCTCACCTCTCTAGGGCTATACAGGCAAACTCCCTATCATTCTCATCCACTATCCATTCCTGATCCCTATCTGATCACTAGGAGACAAGGGCCTCGCCCCAACTCCGCTAACGAAGCTATTAAGGAATGCTACGGCTTACCCGCCGTCTTACATCACCATCCATTGTTGACTGCTAGTGAATGCTACGGCTGCCCCGTAGTCTTACAACACTTCCACCACTAACTGCTAGTGAATGCTATGGTTGCCCCGTAGTCTTACCTTACTTTCTACTACTGACTGCTAATACGAAGGCACCCATGTGCCATTAGCTCTCAAGATCCTCATTCCGACTCTTTCGAGTCCTACGGGCGATCCACAACCTGAATTCCCAACCACGTACTAACCATTACCATCACACGCACTAACTGATGGGGAGTTTCTCAAATTCCCAACCCTGAATCCTCAATTCATCAAACACTGAACTACTTCTTTTCCTTCTCGGAGGTCACGTACTCATTCTGGGTCTGCGTGCTCCTACCTGGGCACAGTTGGAGGATTCTCCCCCACTTCGATCCTGATTACCCCTTGTTGCTCAATACTCAAAAGAAATCCTTGCTACCATTCCATAATCGATATGCTGAGGAACCCAAGCTTACCATAGCTAGGGATCTAACCAATCCATTTCTAACACTATACAACTCCGATCTAGCGAGGCATACCAAGTCCCTCCCAAGCATGCTATAGTTACTGCATCCTATGCAACCTTCTCCAATAGGGCACATCCCCTCACTACCATTCGAATATCCAAGGTATGCAGATGGCATATAACTCAATCACAATCAACCGCTCAAAAAAATAAAATACTCATACCAATAATGATGCAGAACCATAACAATATAATCATGCACAAGTAAAAGAACTGAAAACGGAAATCGCATACCTGCAACGTCTGGTGCTGATCGCGCCTCCAAGGTAGTCATCTGAAGAGCTCTGCCTCCTACCGCAGACGCCTCTGCACAGCCCTGACGGCCGTCTGTGATCCTCAAAGTTGCAAGGGCAGGTGCCATCACCCGTCCTGCTGAAAACAAACTGGGGCACCGGGCCTTCTTGTGGCCCCGCTGGTTGCAGTGAAAACATAACAGGTCTTATCCCTGTGAGGTGGTAACAGTACAATCCCTGCTGAAATGACCAGTCCGACCGCACTTGAAACAGCCAGACTCACCACCGCTACCACTCCTGCATGCGCCCCCGTGCGCCCTGCCACACTTCCCGCACCGGATGCGGTCCTGATAATCCCTCAACCTCGAATCCGATCCCTTAGGCCTTTTGCCCGAACCTGTAGCTACCTGAACCTTATCCGGCTTCCTCTTCCGGATCTGCTCCAAATCAATTTCCCTCTCTCTAGCCCGAGAAATCATATCTTCCAGCGTCTTACAGCTGGATCTGCTCACGAACTCCCTGATGTCATCCCTTAACATCTCATGGTATCAGCCTTCTTCATCTCCTCATCCGCGACATACTGCGGTACAAGAAGAGCCCTCTCCCTAAACTTGGCGGTGATCTCCGCCATGGTCTCAGTGGTCTGCATCAAATCCTGAAACTCTCGTGCTAACTGTTGCACCTCAATAATCGGCGAAAACTCCGCCCTGAACCTGGCCGAGAAATCGCTCCAAGTCATCGCGTCCAACGCGGCATCATCCCCTAAGGCATGACCAATCTCCTCCCACCAATCCCTCGCTCTGTCCTTCAGAAGACAGGAAGCGAGTCTGACCTTGTCCCCCTCAGGGCACCGGCTCGTACGGAATGCGATGGCAACATCAGCCAACCATCTACTGCTAGCAATGGGGTCCCTAGCCCCATGATAATCTGGTGCCTTGCAAGCCCTGAACTCCCGAAAGGTCAAGGTACGCGCTCCCATCAAAGCCATCATCTCAGTACGGAAGGCTCCCAGCCTCTCATCCAAAATCTCCAATATACCCTCCTTGACCGTGCCAAAGATCACAGGAGTCTGATCTAGAATACTGTGCGTAACCTCGGCGGATATCAACTCCCTCGTTCGCTCCTCGAGCTGCTCGGCCCCTGAACCCTAGCCTGATCCCTCTCCGGCGCCTGATCCGCCCGCTGGTCTCTCTCGTAATGTCACCATACTGAAAATATACTACATCCACTATCAGAATACTCATCACTACTGCGAGACCAAACACACACTCTACTAGGTTCCCGGTCTTGTCTCGGCCCTTCCCGAATCGAGTACGGATCCTCTGCTTTCAGTAGTACGGGCCCATACTACCTTCCACATCTATCCGTACTCTCCTCAGGAATTGCTTTGACTCCACCATGTCCCTTTTCTACTACTTCTGCTCCCAACACTACCTCATCCTAGGCTTACCCTAGGGAAATCTCTTACTCACTCAAACCAGTCCTCAGCTGCTGAAGGCCTCCTTGCGATGCCAATTAGCCATCACCTGGATATCATCACATGTGAAGAGGCTCAGATAATCCTTCGAGTAGAGGACTCGTCCCTACAACGGTTGGACTCAGACAAGAGCTGCGCAATAGGGCCAAATCCAACACTCTGAGATTATTCAACCCTGATCACATGTAATGTGGCGTATCCACTTAATGGCTAACTCCCATCACTCAAAATCCCACAATGCACAAAGCAAGCAGCATTCGGACAAGGGAAAATCTAACCACAACATACTCAAGCAATCATATCCACACAGCAAGAAACTGAACTAGCATGCAACACAAACTCATAGATCCACACAAACTCATAAACCCAGGCATAACCTAAACAGGCTATCCTACTACTGTCTAATCAGCACAATCATGCAGCTCAAAACACATATAATAGGCACATAAGGCATCATCCCTAGATCCTTAGTCCTAATCTAGCATGTTGTTCTATCAACTGATAATCATAACATAAACTTGTATGGGTATTTTGGGGTACTTACTTGAGCTCGGTTAATTGCATGCACCACACCCTTTTTCTCTTTTCAAAGTTCTTTTCTTTCTAAATTATTTTTGCTTTTCTAAAACTGTTTTCTTTCCCAAAACTCTCTTTTTACAAAACTGTCTTTTCATTTTGAAAACTTCTATACCAATTCCTCGGTTTGAGTTCAGACACACCCGAGAGCATGTCCGAATCCCTCAAACCAAGGCTCTGATACCAACTTGTAACGTCCCAAAATTCAAGACTAAAAATTTCTTTTAATAAAACATTACTTTAAGCAGATTCATCATTTTAAAACATAAACCGAGTATTAGTTTCCAAAATACATGTTCGTTATCAGATTAAACATTCCCAGGCTGTCTTAAACTATGGTGTGTGCCATGCGATCACCCCGAGCTCTTCCCTCCGCTACCGGAAGTACCTGAAACCAAAACTAAAAACCGTAAGCACGAAGCTTAGTGAGTTCCCCACCCTACCACATACTGCACATACTGGGCCACGCCCGCTATCCTGGGCCTCGCCCACCTACCTCGGGCCTCGCCCGGTACAACGGCCCCGCCGCTCCAGGCCCCGCCTGGCTTCGAGCCCCGCTCGGATACAGATCTGTTTCACTTAGGCCTCGCCTGTCACAGGGCCTCGCCCACTAACATATATAGCACATAAACATATCACATCTCATCACATAAGCTAAACACATACTAACGGATCCTGTCCTAAGGCCTCGCCTATCTCTGGGCCCCGCCCTTGTCCTGCTGCTGATGAGTCATGGAACCCCATCCATACTCCTACTGATAGTGAGGTACGGGCCCAGCCCACCCTCACTCCTTCCCTAACTTGGGCCTCGCCCCTGATCTGCTGCTACTGAGATGTGGAACACCATCCACACTCTGTTATTGGTGAGATACGGGACCTCGCCCACACTCACCTCCCTACCAGGCACATACAAGTATCACACAGACAACAAGTATAAACTATCACATAAACCATTCCTTGGGCACCCACCCTCTATCATTGGACCTCGTCCCGAATATCATACTAGCATATTGTGCCTAGGGCTAACCCCCAGGTCTTCTACTCATAACTACATGGGTCGGCATTGTGGCCGTAGACCCATTCATACAAAGGCAAACTCACCTGCACTGGCTGAACTGGCTGATGAACCCACTAGCTGCTGCCCGGCAACTCTCTGAACTCCTGCTCCACTCACTCCCCGAGCTACCAATGTCAAAGCAACACTGAGTCTACTGACCCCCGAAAGACTACCAAGTCAACTCTGGTCAAAGTCAAAGTCCTGGTCAAAGTCAACCTCCCAAGTCAACCCTACTCATCGAGTCACCCTACTGACTCGCCGAGTTCATAATTCAGAGTCCTTCCACTCGCGACTCTACTCGCCGAGTCAGTCCATGACTCGCCGAGTCTATCGATTTCCGAGTCCTGACCTGTCCAACTCACCGAGTCTCTAATCGACTCACTGATTCGAGTCTACACTCGAAGGGTTTGGGGTTTCGCGACCTGACTCGCCGAGTCCAAGACAACCTTCAACAGAATCGCCAAGTTGTTCATCCAACTCGCCAAGTTCCTGCCCAACATCATCTGACTCGACGAGCTGTTCATCCCACTCGTCGAGTTTCTCCAAATCTTCATGCTACTCGCCGAGTCCACTCAAAGGACTCGCCGAGTCCACTCAGCTTTCTAAACATGCAGAGGGCTTTTGAGTCATGCACGGACTCCAAACCATAGATCCATACTTCCAAAGTCAATCCCCACGTAAAGTTGCAAACTTTACGTATAACTAAAGAGATCTAGGCTTAAAACATACTAGGGTTTGGTTTAAGGACAAAAGGGCTTCACCAACTACTCATCTTCTGATGCTTTATGACATATTGGACCATCCCAACACTAGATCTGAAGTGGCAACAACATATCTAAGCCCTAACTTGAATTAGGTCTCAATCAACCATAAAACCCCCAAATCTCATAACAAAAATAGATCTAGATGCAAAGAAGGGAAAATGGCAGCTTAATACCTCCAAGATGAACACAACTGAAGTAGATCTCGGATATACACCTCTCCTTTGAAGCAGCCTTCTTGATCTTCAAGTTCCTTTCCAAAATTTCCTTCATCCAAATCCATTTCTCTCAAATGATGGAAGCTCACACGAAATCTAGGGTTTACAGGTTCTCTAGGATGATATGGAGGCTGAGGGAGGGACATAACACCATTTATATAGGATACAACTCCCGGAATTAGGGTTTTCCTCGCATAGACCAGACTTGCCGAGTCTCCTTGGCCGACTCGCCGAGTCGGTCACTTACTCCTTGACCCGGATCTCACTCGGACTCGCCGAGTTCCTCCTTGGACTCGCCGAGTCTCCCCTTAAAATTAGGGTTTTCTTTCCTTTCTTGGCCTTTAAAACTTTGGGTGTTACATAATGACCACAAACTGGACTATGAATGATAGTAATTACTTTCCTATGATCAAGTTAAGCAACCAAGCACAAATTAAGATTAATTATGCTCTCTAACACAGTCAAATTTACTAGCTTTAATTACTTTATCTATGATGTGATTAATTCTAGCTCTAATTATTTAATGATCATAAACAATTAGGCGACAAACACATGCAATTAGAATGATCAACTATCACACATAATCTGATTAATAAGCAACATAAACTAGAACTAGAGCATGCTAGGGTTTAATTATCAAACACAAGTAAAATCAACATATATAATCCATAAATTTAAATCAACATAACAGGATTAGGTTCATCTTCACCAACCAGAAGTAAAAGGTTTTTAGCCTCTCATAGTAGCAAAAAAACACACAGAATCCATGCAAATTATACTAGACATGAGTAAAGATTAGCAAACCGAATAGATCTACGTAAAAATTCTTCAAATTCTCTTCAACTCTTGAGCTCCAATCTGTAATCGATCCTTTTTCGAGTTTCTAGAGGGTTTTAGTATCAATACCTCTCAGAAATCATCCAGAAGTCTTTCCATTCAACCTAATGTTTGGATATAAATAATTGCCAAAATTTTGATCACCAAGATGTGGCCAACTGTCACCACGTCGTGGTCTTTGTGTATATATTGTATTCTCTAAGTTAGCTCGTTAGCCGAAAATATTATGTTCGCCATGTCGTGGTGGGTGATCATCACGACGTGGTCTTCTGTCTTCAAACCTTCTTTTTCTTTTTTCTACTTTAGCCACCATTTTCCTGCTTCCAGCTTCTTATTTGCTTCATTTTCATCTCGAGCATGTCTTCGCTGCTACAAAAAAGATTTTTAAACAAATCAAGTACCTTTTGTCCAAAAATAAGCACAATTGTAGCTAAACGTATTAAGATGTGAATGAAATATATGGTTAAATATGCACATATCAGGGGGAATCTAGTTGGATTATGTAACGACCCAAAATTTCACGTCCAAAAATTTCGTTTATAAAACATTACATAGAAAACGTTAACAATTAAAACATTGTTTAGTTGAACCACTTCACACCGAAAACCGAATTAAAAACCACAACATTCGACCAATCAAAATATCAGAGTATCAATCCCATAATAAACTCGTAACTGCGGAACCGAGAGAGTGTGTGTGTGACATGCTACTACAGCGCCGGCTCCTTTCCCCTAGCTGAGGAGGTACCTGAAACCAAAACTGAAAACCGTAAGCACGAAGCTTAGTGAGTTCCCCCCATAATACCTCATACCATGCAAGCATATAACAAACAACGTTCAGCTAGGAGTTACGGGCCTCGCCCACACTCGGGAAGATACGGGCCCTGCCCACACTTCGCTAGCCGGGAGATACGGGCCTCGCCCACACTTGTGAAGATACGGGCCCTGTCCACACTTTGCTAGCCGGGAGATACGGGCCTCACCCACACTCTACTATCTGGGAGATACGGGCCTAGCCCACACTCCAACCTCGGAGAGATACGGGCCCTGCCCACACTCAACCGCTAACCCATAATATACAAGTATCACACAGACAACAAGTATAATCAACTCTATCATATTGACACGTATATCATACTCGACTAAACCCAGAGATACGGGATCGGCCCACACTTTCGTACTAGTTGGATAAGGTGTCTAAGTCCATAACTTATTTGGTATATACTTGACCCGACCCGGCATGGTCCATTTGGGTTGCACTTCACCCAAACTATTTATGGATAATTTTATGAGAGTTATACACATATGTTTATTAATATATTATAAGTTATAATATATTAATATGAAGTCATGTTATTTAATTAGTCTTAGTCTTAAATTAATTATGAATTAATTTAGAGATTAAAAGGAAGACTAATTAGATTGTGGGCTATTGATTTTATATAGTGTGGGCTAACACTCATTTGTTAATGGGCTAGGCTTATATGGAAGTCCGTGGATGATCCATGGAGCTTTTAACCCATGGATCCTTAGAAAAGGAAAGGTCATGGGTTATTAGGGTTTCACCCTAACCATGCACACTATATAAGCATGCTTATGTTGCATGAAATAGCCACTAGTGTTACTAGTATGGTTTTGTGTGTGTGGCCGATTTTCTATGTGTGTATACACTCTCTCAAAGTTTTCCAAGTGTTTGTGGTGATTTGTGATTCCATTTGAGGCATTAACACTATTGGTGCTTGGCTCTCAAACTCCAAACAATCAACCATCATCAAAAGGTATGTATTTCTACTAGTAGTTTTATGATTCATAATCTTTATGCTATGCTAGTTAGGAAGAAACCTTGGAAATTATTATTTGCATGTATTTTAGAAGAAAACATAGATCCAAGGTTTATTAGGGTTACATGCACACTTAGGAAGTGTTAGATTGCTCAAAACCCAACAGTGGTATCAGAGCCTAGACTTGTTTTCTTGAATACTTGATGCAAATTGCTGAAAATCAAAGATTTTATGCTGTCTGCACAGCTGACTCGCCGAGTCCATGAAGGGACTCGACGAGTCCAAGGCAAAACTCATCCAACTCGGCGAGTTGGTTCATGCACTCGACGAGTTGGACCCCCAGACAGCATATCTTCGAGTTTTGGTGCTGGAATTGGTCTAGAATCATTACCTTAAACTGTTTTGGACTCATAAAACCTGTTTTTGATGTAGTAATGATGATGGTGGACCAATTTCAAAGTTATAATCAAAATTTCAAGTTTATATGTGTTCATATGATTCTTGAACTTGTTGATGTGGATGTTCATGTTCATATGAGTTTTGTTAGATCATAGGAATTATTTGCAAATTGTTTGTTAGTTAATTCTTGATCTTAATGTGTTTTAATGGAATTCTTAATTTGTCCTCAAGTTATGGAATTCCAAAAGTTTTTTCTTTTAAATGTTTTTTAAGAAGTTGTAGGTTACATTTTCTTGAAGAGTTTTTCCCATAAATGTTTATGGACTCCATAACTTGTCCTCAAGTTATGGATATCCAAGAGACTCTTCATTAAAAGTTTTAAACACTTAATTAAAACTCATAAGTTATGAATATCCAAAAGTTTATGAATTGTTCAAAACTTGCCCTCAAGTTTTGGAATTTGTAAAGTCTCACACAAACTTTAATTCCATACCCTAGAAGTTTTGAAAGTTAAAATTCTACCCTTATACTATTATAAGATTAATGGTTAATTATTATATATATATATATATATATATATATATATATATATATATGTATAAGAACAAGTCGTTTTACCGTTAGTAGGCCTCATTCACGAAGCCGGTCTATAAGGTGGGTATAAGGTTGTTGCCTATAAAATGGCAACTTAATGGGTGTCCACTCTCACCCACCGCTTGCTTGACTGGTGGAGGGTCGTTAGCCGAACGGGTAGGACAATGACTTTAAATTCTCATTAAAAGTATAATGATTATTGATGAGATTAAAAAAAAAACAACTTTTAAACTACAAAGATTGATTAGATCTTGAACAAGTATATGAATATGAAACAGCAAGAACACAATATTAATAACAAGGCAGAACGCAACAATAAGAACAAACAGCTTGAATCAAACGTGTCGAATGATTAAATAAAATCCTTAGAAGAGCTCGATTAAGAACATCAACTGTAAAGGATTGGAAGATTACAAGAGAGCAATATCGTAAAACTCTGGAATGCTAAAACTGAAATCTTGAATCTTAACCTAATATGCATGTAAGCGATAACTTATATACAATACATAAAAGGCTCTCGGTTGGACAGGCCCAAACCGGAGAATACAAGGCTAATCTACGAGCCCAAAAGACGCAATACAAAACAGAACTACAGCCCAACAATCTCCCCCTTTGCGTCAATTTGGAGCGAGACCTTCACTTCTTACTTGGGCCGGCGGCTGAAGCTGGTACCTTCTTCTTCACGGTACTAAACAGACACTTGGTTATGGAAAGGATGGTCTGTCTAAACCGGATGTACCAATTGATCATATCTTCAAAGTATTTGATGTCATCAGCCGAATTGTCCTTACACCGCTTGACGATTGATAGGACGTGTTCCAAGCAGGTAGTGGTGTAGAGGTGCTTGTCAGCTAATGCGAACAGACATTTCTGTCCTTCGGCTCTGGTGAACATCACAGAGTTTCGCCTCGAATCTATCTTGCCCATTTTCATCGTGTTTAGATCACTGGCCGATCCCACAGGCTTGACTTTCGGTTTCTTCTTAAACACTGTGGCAACCTCCTGATCCATTAGGGCCACCTCCATGATATAGCATGCCAGCATCCTTTTGACATGGTCTAAGATGGGACCATATTCGGCTTCGTTTGTCAGCAAGATGTTGTACAAGACTATCCAATCATGAGGGTTCAGATTGGGCAGATCCGCCAGAGAGATCATGTGAGCAGTTCTTGCAGATCCTCGGATAAGCTTGAACTTGACGTTTGTGAATCTCCCCACGGCAAATGGCTTCAACACCCGAACACTGACAATCTTCTGGGCGCTCCATGTAAGGTATTGAGGGCGAGCGGCCTCCAGATAAAAGTCAATGAGCTCCCTGTCAAGCTCATCGTTCGGATGCGGGACTTCGAAAATGTTGGAGAAGGCGTGGAAGATGAACGCCTTTCGAGTCAGCGGCATATCAAATTGCGAATCGACCGAGTTGATGCAGTCGAACGATATCACCGGCTCGAGCCATAGTATGCTTGGAGTCTCTATGGCCTCTTTTATCAGACGATCCCTGGTCCAGGCAGGGAAGAGCAGCTTTCGGCTCTCAAGGAGATCGTTGGCTTCTTTTTGTTTACGTTCGGCTTGTTCAGCTTCACGTGCCACACGACTGACATCGTCATCAGTATTGCGACTGTTCTTTCTCTTTAACATGTCCGCAATAGTCTCCTTGTCTTCATCTTCATCTCCTCCCTCTGCAATGTTTTTGCCCTTGTCCTTCACACCCGAACCCGAGGCATGACCAGTTGGGGGTGGTTCGGTTGTGTGAGTTGCTTTTGAGGAAGGAGGTGGTTTCGATCCTTTCTTCTCATCTCCCCCTTGTTTCGGAATGGACACGAAACTGGGTAGGCCTTCAATTTTACTCAAGAGATCCATGGCCGGAGAGAGTTTCTCAGCGAGGGTACGCCTCACCGAGTGATTGAGGATGGGGTCGTGTGCTTCCAGGATGTTGGATAGAGCGGCGTGGACATCCGAAACACACGTCTTGATGATTTCCCTCTCGGATCGAAGAGCCTCCAATTGTTGTTCGGAGTTGGAAAGTTGGGTGCTCTTGACCTTGAGGGCAGTAGTCTTACTCGCCAGGACGTCCATCAGTTTATTTTCAGCCGCAAGATCCTCTTGTAGCTTTGCCAAGCGGGCATCGATGGAGGCACGGAGTGCCGAGTTGTCGTCGCTAAGGTTTTGTCTGAGGGTAGCGAACGAGGATAACTCCGTCTTTACAAACTGGGCCAATTGATTAACAAGTGGTTCCAGAGTTGTTTTGGTGGCTTCGGCGCTTTCCTGCATAGACTGCAGCAGGATTGTAGCGTCATGGAATAGTTTATCGACTTTTTCGGTCGCTGCCTCACAAGCTCGGGTGGAGGCGTCTATTGCAGCAGTAGCTGAGGCCACTGAGTCATGTTGAGCCCTCGAGAAGGCATCAACTATCCTCTGAAGGGCAGCTTCAGATAAGGATGACTGCTGATTAGAAGAGGAGGCGAGAAGTTGATCAACCTTGTCGTTCAGCTCGCGGAGATGCTTCTTTGTTACAGGAGCATCATCCTCCTCATCACTTTGAACTTGAAACGGACTATAGTAGACCGAATCAAAGTTCAGGTGATCACCACCAAGGTATTGATCATCGCCATCGGAGGCGTCTTCTGGAGATTGAGGTGGTGGTGAAGCTGGGGGTGTTATGGGTTTGGTTGGTTCAGGTTGAGTGGGTGGGGGGTTAGTTTCGGGTGGTGGTTGTGTATGGGTTTCGGTTTGTGGAGGTTCGGTTACAGGTGGTGTTTCGGTTGATGTGGTGAATATGGGTGGTGGTATAGGGAATGAGGTTGGTGGTATAGTAGGGTTTATGGTGGGAATGGAAATAGGAACTGTGGGTGGAGGGGAAGGAACTGGGGATTGGTGAAGTTCCATCTCCGGGGTTGGGGACCGAGGGGGGGTATTGCCTCTTTGTGGAGATTCGTCTCCTTGTGACCCCTCAGAGTCCGAACTCCCACCTTCGGATTCACTGGAGGTTGAGGGAAGGATGAGCGTTCGTTTCGGATGGGTCTTCCTCCTTTTCGGTTGTGGGGAGGAAGCAGCCTTTGGTTGTTTGCGTTTCTTGGGAGTAGGTTTTGGGGCTTTGGATGGTTTCTTCCCCTTGTCTGCCTTCTTACCCCTGGCCACCGGTTTGTCGGCATCATGAATTGATCGCAGCATGTCCGGTGTCAGTTCCCTCGGACCAGATGGCCCTAACTCCTTGATCGCCTTGATCATACTGCTGTCTGATGGCACACTTCCATACATCGACTCTGGGATAGAGCCAATGAAGGAGAATTTCGATGCATCGGATACGATGATCTTCTTGGTATGGAACGTACCAACAGAAGACATCGGTGCACCGTCAGCAGTTTGAACGTCAAACCTGTCCATGGCCCATCTTGTGATCAAGATCCAGAACCGGGCCAGCGACACTTCGGAGTGTCGAGAAGTGGAAGAAAGGCTCTGAATCAGTTGTTGCCAAAGGACAGACCCATAATCGAGGTTGATCCCGTTGTACACCGCATACATGATTGACAGGAAAAGACGACTGGCCCCGTCCGATCCTGAACTCCTCTCAGACAGTCCCTTGAAGAGAACTGTAAATAACCCATTCCACAGGGGCGGTAGGCATGACTTCTTGAACCTGGCGACGGAGGTAAGAACTTCCGTGTAGCCCATGTTGTAGAACATGCTGTATAACATTCCAACCGGAATCGTCTCTGGGTTAATACGCGATGAGTCTGCAGCAAACCCAAGCATGTTGCAGAAGCGGGGACGAGAAATCGACGTTTTGTGTTCCGCCACTTCGAAAAATATCCTTTCGACGCCCTTGTCGTAGTAGGCCGTCGCATAGACCTGAGATAGAGCCACCATTGGCACCGTTTCAATTCTGGACAATGCCGGAGCAAGTTGTGAGTACTTGAGGCATTCGATAACCGGCGACATGTAGGGATCATAGGCTAGTGGGTTCAGATCAATGACAAGGCATTGTTGAGGTCTGATGGGAAGAATTTGAGAAGTGTCATGAACGGATGAAGATTCAGCCATTGTTGCAGGTGTAGAGAAGAAGATGACCGGGAGAGAGTTTTGGGAGTAATATTGCTTTGGGAATAATGGGGGCAGTAAAGAGGTAAAAGGTGGTGTGGATGGCTTTTTATAGTAGGTAACAGGAGAGAGAAAGATCGTTTCAAATCTCTTATTGAAATACGGATGGGTTTTTGAGTGACTGATTGGTGACAGTTGGGACGTGCGATGATCACGTAGGAGAGAGAGTGTCAGATTCCTAGGATCACGCCGCCCAATATGCGCCGGTTCAGAGAGAGGAACCGTTTCCATTTCCACACGCGCCATTAATGCCCGATGGATGACGCTTCAATACTGCACACGCGTCCAATAGTGTCAGAAAAAGCGCGACCTCTTTAAATTCACGCGCCCGCCTTTTTACCGTCGTTTGAATATCTATCCATTTAACTTCCGCCGCGTCAGCAACTTTTTGTCTTATCCCATTTTTAAACGCCATCTTTTGAATAAAACGCCCACGTGGATTATTGGTAACCACAACTTCATTATTAACCATCCATTAATTATCCAGCCTGTAAAATAATTAGTAACGGAATTTTTGAAAATCTAGGATTTTCGTGCAAAGAGTGTAAAAAAAATAAAGAAATAAAGCAACTCTTTTTAGGATAATCTGTGATGTCAATAATGACACAAAACTGATGATCCCGGGCACGAATCTCTTCCTTCAAGGTCAAGAGAGACCTCAAAGTGTTAGTGTGGAATCCCGTTGAATTACGATCAAACATTTATTAATAAATATTGAAAGGCTTCTTTTAATAAGGCAAATTAAGGGTGGTTTCGCTTTGATTCATCAATTCAATTCTTGATATAAGAACGAATGTGAACAAAGTACTTGTGAGACCAGTGTAGTCTGTTGAACAAGTAGGTTTGAGTTGATTCTGTAGTGGCTTGGATTAATATGAAATCTCATATAAAAATTTAAAACTGGATCCCTTGGGAAGAAATGTTATGGTGTGTAACAATTTCATTGGAACCACGCAAAAAGAAAAGAAATTGAGATTTCATGAAGGTACATTCGTCAATTCATTGGTGAAAATTTGATCAAGTTAATTGGTCACCGTCAATTCGTTGGTGTTGAATTTTGGGTTTCACTCAGTTCGTAGTGGCACGAACCTAAGATCATAAACGCAGAGGTTGTGTAACCATAAACCTCAGTGGTAGTTTCTGAGAGTCTCAAGGGTTACAGTGATGAAACGAATGTTATGGAGAATTGTAATGGGGATGGTGAAAGAAGACATAGTACCTCTGCTGCGAACATAAGGACCAAGCAGGAGACTCTGAACTCATGTGAGAATAGAGTGAGGTAGCTCACGATTAGAATAAATGAGTTAGCCTTATTGGGAAGACAAGGTTTGTGTATACCAGGTCATGAAGGCTAGTATTCAAAATCTTATGAGGCTTGGGACACATACAGCAGCATGCTTCTAGGGACACTTAAGTGAGGCATGGAATATATTCCCATAAACAAATGAGCACACAAAGAAAAATGAAAGAAAATATTTTTGGTGTTTTTGAAATTTATATAAGAAATAATAAAAAAAATTAAAAATAAGACCTAAAAAAAATTAGAGAAGAGTAAAAAATAATTAAAAAAAAACTTGGAAAAAGATTGAAAAAACCGAACCCGAGCGTTCGGTTGGTTTCGGTTGGAAAAAGTTGAAAAACCGAACCCGAACCTTCGGTTGGTTTCGGTTGGAAAAAGTTGAAAAACCGAACCCAAATCTTCGGTTGGTTTCGGTTCAGGAAAATTTTGAAAAACCGAACCCGAACCTTCGGTTGGTTTCGGTTCTTGAAAATTTTGAAAAACCGAACCCGAACCTTCTGGAGGTTTCGGTTCTTGAAAATTTTGAGAAACCAAGGGGTTTAGATATGCAATAAAAAATCTTTTTACATAAAGAAAAACAAATTTTGCACAAGAAATATACAACACAGAAAAACAACCTTTGAAGTAATGAGCGAGTGAAATGGTTGAACCGAACCCGAACGTTCGGTTGGTTTCGCTTCTTACGTTTGAGATTGAGTGGAAGTGTGAGGTACTAACTCTGATTCCATCATTCCCAGCCCTTGCAATATTTTATTGAACGATGCTTCTGGAAGAGCTTTGGTAAAGACGTCAGCCAGTTGATCAGTGGTTCTTACGAAGTGAACTTCGACATTTCCATCTTCCACATGATCTTTGATGAAGTGATACCTCAGTGCTATGTGTTTGGTTTTAGAGTGTTGCACCGGGTTATGACAGATCCTAATTGCACTTTCAGAGTCACAATATAGAGGGATCTTCTTCATATTGAGTCCATAGTCTCGAAGTTGACTCTGGATCCAAATCACTTGTGATGTGCAGGATGCAGCGGCAATGTATTCCGCTTCAGCAGTAGACAGCGACACACATGTTTGTTTCTTGGATTGCCAGCTGACCAACTTCCCATCAAGAAATTGACAGCCACCAGTTGTGCTTTTGCGGTCGAGTCCACATCCTCCAAGGTCAGCATCAGAATAGGCTTGAACGAAGAAGCCTGAATTGGATGGATACCATAGACCTAAGGAGGCGGTTCGCTTGAGATAGCGTAGGATGTTCTTCACTGCCAGCATGTGAGGTTTGCGTGGGTTAGCCTGAAATCGAGCACAATAACATACAGAAAACATGATATCAGGCCTGCTAGCAGTTAGATACATCAGTGAGCCTATCATTTGACGATAGAGCGTGATGTCGACAGCCGGTTTATCCAGTGAAGGGGTAAGTTTAGTGCCGAATGCCATAGGGACTTTGACTTTTGAGTCTCCCATCATGCCAAACTTTGCTAGGAGAGTCTTCGTGTAAGCTTCCTGATTGATAAAGATGCCTTCGGGTCCCTGTCTTATATTTAAACCAAGGAAAAAATTAATAGGACCCATTGAGCTCATTTCAAACTTAGTCTCCATCAACTTTCTGAATTCAGCTGTTAAGCTGGGATTCGTAGAGCCAAAGATGATGTCATCGACATAAATTTGAACTATCATAAGGTGGTTACCTTCCTTTTTGCGAAAGAAGGTTGGGTCAACCGAACCTTGTTTGAATTTGGACATCTTTAAAAATTTTGTAAGCGTTTCATACCAGGCTCTCGGAGCTTGTTTGAGGCCGTACACAGCTTTATCCAGAATGTAGCAATGATTTGGATACTTTTCGTTCACGAACCCAGGAGGTTGCTCCACATACACTGTTTCTTCAAGTTCTCCATTGAGAAATGCGCACTTGACGTCCATTTGGAAGACCTCAAAGTTTTTGTGAGCAGCATAAGCCAGAAATATTCTAACCGATTCTAGCCTAGCTACTGGAGCGAACGTCTCTTCGTAATCTATCCCTTCCTCCTGACAGTATCCTTTGACAACCAGACGAGCCTTGTTCCTTATGACATTGCCTTCCTTGTCCATTTTGTTTCTAAAAACCCATTTGAGACCAACAACTGAAGCATCCGGAGGAGTTGGAATGAGGCGCCAGACTTTGTTCCTCTCAAACTCGTTAAGTTCGTCTTGCATTGCTTGAACCCAATCAGAGTGATCGAGGGCAGTGTTCACTGTCTTCGGTTCAACTTTTGATACAAATGAGTTAAACATACAAAACTCAACTTTTGAGAATAAGGATGTCTGTTTTGCCTTCAGTTGAGATCGGGTCAGAACCTTTTCAGATACATCACCAACTACTTGAGAGATAGGATGATCTCTGGTCCATTTTGTAAGAGGAGGGTAATTCAGATCAAAGGATGGATCTAGTTCAGCGTTGATCATCTCTTCAGGCTCGGAGTGGCTATCAAAATCAAGCGTCATATCATCATGCTCCCCCTCAATTGATGAGTCTTCACAAACATGAGGTTCAGGGGTTTCTTGTGGTGCTGGATTTTCAGGCATTGAAGCACCTTCGTTTGGAGGTGCATCTTCGGTTGGAGAGTTACCTTCGGTTGATGAAGGACCTTCAGTTGAAGTAGTAGAGCTAGGCCCCCCTGGACTTGTGAGTTAGGCTCCCCCTCGACAAGAGAATTTGGCTCCCCCTCGACTGAAGCATTGTTGTTTGGAGATTCATCAGTAGGCAATTCTCCTTCATGCATTCTTCTTGCAGCATCTTCGACAATCTGCTTTATATGATCTATTTTGTTGTCGACTGCCCCTGCTTCTGAGAGAGAAGCTTTTTCCGGTTCATCAAAGAGATCCAGAAAATTCTCGTACATATTGGCGATTGAGACTGTGACTTGACCAGTTTGAGGGAAGATTTCCCTGGCAGTGTCATCTATGGCCTGTAGCTTCTTGACATAGCTATCGTCGAAGGTCACATAGTATGTCTCTTCAATCCTTCTTGATCGTTTGTTTAGGACCCTGTACGCCTTTGAAGTGAGTGAGTAACCCAGAAAGATTCCCTCATCGGCTTTGACATCAAACTTGTTGCGGTGTTCTTTAGAGTTAAAGATGAAACACCTTGAGCCAAAAACGTGGAAAAATTTCACATTGGGCTTCCTGTTGTTTAATATCTCATATGGTGTGAGCGTGAATCACTTGTTGAGATAGGACCTGTTTTGTGTATAACAAGCAGCAGAAATAGCGTCAGCCCAAAAATAAAGAGATAAGGAAGCGAAACTTAACATAGTTCGGGCAGCTTCACACAGAGATCGGTTTCGTCTTTCGACTATTCCATTCTGTTGTGGTGTGTAGGGAGCTGAGAAATTATGGCTAATTCCCTTTTCTGCAAGAAATGCTTCAAACTCCCTGTTCTTGAATTCGAGACCATTGTCGCTCCCTGATGTTGCGAACGACCTTCTTGAGCTGGACTTCAATTTGCTTGATAAACACTTTCAGCTTTTGAGTCGCTTCAGATTTGAGCTTTAGAAAGAACACCCATGTAAATCTAGAGAAGTCATCAACGACAACAAGAATGTACTTGCTACCACCGATGCTTTCAATAGATGAAGGACCACACAAATCGATATGAAGCAATTCGAGTGGTTCAACAACTTTTGTGTTAATTATGGATGGGTGACTTTGACGACTCTGCTTTCCCATTTCACATGCAGCACATAAATGCTCTCTGTCAAACTTGAGCAATGGAAGACCCCTAACATGACCTCCAGTGACAAGTCGGTTGATATCTTTGAAATTGAGATGAGAGAGTCTTCTGTGCCACAACCAGCTTTCGTCGGATTGAGCTTTTGATAGCAGACATATTGTTGGGTTTCCTTTGATGGGTTTCATGTACAGCGGAAACATTTCACCCTTCCGCTCTGACTTCAGAATCACTTTCTTTGTCGTTTTCTCAATGATTTCAAAACCTTCATCATCGAATGAAACTTTGAGACCTGTACCTCCAACAAGCTGAGATACACTGATGAGGTTGTGTTGAAGTCCTTCCACATAGGCCACCTTTCTTATGGTAAAATCACCATTCGTTATCATCCCATATCCCTTTATGGTGCCGAAAGAGTTATTTCCAAACTTAACATTGCCACCATTTGCAAGAGATCTGTATTCCCTGAGTTCCTCCTTCCTTCCTGTCATGTGACGCGAGCAGCCACTGTCGATGTACCATTCTTCGTCAAACTGCTCGTCACTTATGACCTGCAAAAATTAAGCCGATTTAGGAACCCAAAGTTTCTTGGGTCCATGTGAGGTTTTCATGGGAACAGGAATAGTTAGAGAGATATCAACAAGATATGTTCTTTTAATTAAAGTTGTTTCATCTTTCTTTTTAATGGTGAAGACTTTTATTTTGTTAGGATTGGGTTTGTTCGCTTTAGACTCAGGTTTGAATTCATCGACCTTCTGCTTTCCCTTCTGTTCAGCAGATGGACGTGGTTTTTGAGAACCCATGGAATTAGCGTTAGAGCAAGATGGAGATGAACAAGAAGAATTAGGAAGAGAGGATTTGGATTTGGATGGAGGTGTCTTCCTTGCTGATGACTCTAGGTGACCCTTTTGCTTTTGATCGTTGGTGGGTTTAACCTTTGAGTCTTGTCCTCTTCTGACTTCAGAACCGAACCTCTGAGTTCGGTTGGAGTTGTTCTTGGAACCGAACCTTTGGTTTCGGTTGAAATCCTTTTCAGAACCGAACCTTTGCTTTCGGTTGGTATTTTCATGCGAACCGAACCTTGGCTTTCGGTTGTTGGAATCATCGTGATTTCTTACGGGATTATTTTCATACATCAGATTCTTGTCCTTGTGTGAATAGTATGCATTCTGGGAGTGCCAGAATTGTTTCCTTTCAGAAAGGTTTTTCCTGTATCTTAGGTTTCTTTCTATCTTTTTATCCCTCATCTGTTTAGGTTGATGATGAACGTTCGCTTTCGCTTTTGATGTCACTTTTGCTGATTCCTTTTGAACTTTAGGAGTTTTTCTTTGAACCGAGGGAGCAGAGGGAATATCTGAAGAAGATTCAGTTTGCCCTGAGGAAGTGGAAAGAGTATCTGATGAAGTTTCACTTCGAGCTGTTGGCGTTGAAGGAATATCTTCTTTCGCTGAACGATCAACCTCTTGAGGAGTGACTTTTGTACCACTTGTGCTTGGTTCACTGAAATTATCAGGCTTGTTCAAGGGTTCAGGTATGTATCTCCCTTTCTTCATCCAAGAGGTTCTTTCAGATAGGCCAACGATTTCGTTTCCATTGTCAATAGGAGCTTCCCAGAAGAACTCATCACAGCCATCAGCATTGTCTTCGTTAACAATAGCCGTGAGTTCAGCTGTTTGATGTTCGGTTACTCCAGTCACTTTGTATACCTGATTCGGAGTGGTTCTGACCTTTTGATACACAACGGCCTTTTCTACTAATTTCGGGGACTTTTGTTGGGACAATCTAGCGAATTCCACAGAATTTTCAGAAACAAGATTTTTGTGGTTTTCAGTTTCGCTTTTAACAAATTCTGAGCAGTCAACCGTATCCTCTACAGAAATTTCACTCATGTTTTCGTCCTCGTTAAGCTCAGATGCATTTTCAACATCGATTTTATTTTCTGAGCTTACTTTGGCATTTAGAGAGTCAAACTTTTGTATGGTTTCGGTTCTCAGTTTAAGTCTATCATTTTCGTCCAAAAGATTTTTGAGCATGTCCTTATGGTCTTTGGATTTAATGAAGGACTCAATTTTGTCCAGTCCAATTTGATAAGTTGGGTTGACATCATCAGACGAAATCACACTCTCACAATTGTAAGCTTCGGCATCGATTTCATCCTCCTTAAATTCTAGGAATGGTAAAATCATACGGTGGATCTTTTTGCCTATCTCACAGTCCAAGTGAAGCTGAGTAATATTGGAATATAAACGTTTAGCTATTAAACAAAAAACATTTCGTTGTTTTAGCAATTTCAAATTGTCTCTCTGCAAATAAATGTTTTCGTCTTTGACTTTAATTAATTCCGACTCTTTTAACTCAATCCACATACGCCGCTCCTCACTCTTCGACGCCACCCTGCTTAATTGATCAGTCAGGTTAGAATTGGTGACCCGAGTTTGAGTTAAGCTACTATCCAAATGAGAAATTCTTGTGTTAACGTTTTTTAGTTCTTTCTCATATGAGGATGATGGTACTTTAGATGAAATGAAAACAGATTGTACCTTCTTTATCAGTTCATCAAGCTCATTGAACTGTTGGCTGAGTGGTTTGGCAGTGAAGCACATTTCTTCCTGCACCTTCGGTCCATTGCTTCCTCCATCGGTATTGTATCCCCTCATCTGAGATGCGCTTGACACCATGAAGCATTTTCCACCACTGCTTTCCTCCTTAGCCATATAAGCCTTTCTATGAGTAGGCTTCCTCACTTCTTCGTCTTCTGAGTCAGTAGACCAAACTTCGGTGCTACCAAACTCATCGTCATTAACCGAACCCTGCACAATAAGAGCATTAAAAGAAGGGTTAGCGGTAGACTTTTTCTTTCTCAACTCATCCAATCTCTTCTGCAGTACGGCTTCCTCATCCTTTCCGTCATCCTTTTCAGCCATCTTTTTAAGAACACAGTCCTTTGCATAGTGGTTCTTGCCACCACAGTAAAAACAGCTTACTCCAGAATCGCCATCTGCCTTCGGTTCCTTCTTGGACTCCTCAGCCTTCGTTTCATTGTTCGCCTTTTCAGAGCTGTAACTCCCCTGCCAGTTTCGGTTTTTGTTGTTGGGGAATCTTTTCTTTATGAACCTCTTAGGATTGGATACCATCATGGCATAATCCTCAGTTGAGAGGTCATATTCTTCTAAATTGAGCTCTTCATCCTCCATCACAGCTTTACTTTTAGATAGGAGGGCCAACGAACCAAGACTGGAGACAACATTTTTCTCTTGAACCACAATTTTTTCTTGGGACTTTAGAATACCCACCAGTTTCGCCAAAGAGTATGATTTAAACTGTTCATGGGCTTTGACTGTGGAAACAACTGCTCTCCATTCAGATCGCAGTCCGTTCAAGAAAGTAACCTTTTGTTCGATGAGCTTTCTTTCAATGTCGTGTTTGATCATCTTGCTGAGAAGATGATTGAAGCGATCAAACGTCTGGGTCACAGATTCTTCGGCCCCTTGCCTGAATTCACCAAATTCAGATAGAAGCAAGGTTTGGATGGAATGTTCAAGATCTTCGTCTGTTGAATACAGTTCGCGAAGTCTATCCCACACTTCCTTCGCCGTAGTGCATGAGCTGACTAGTCTGAATGTGTCGGACTGAAGGGCGAATCTGATCAACCTTAGTGCCTTAATATTGCACTAGAATTTATCTTTCTCATCCTGCGCAATATTCGTCACGTCCTTGAGCAAATCGTTGTATTCTTTTTGCGTCTTAATAACTCTGGATGTCGCGGAATGAGAAAACGGTCCATTGATAATGGCTTCCCATATGAGAAAACCATTGTCCTCCGATCCAATCACGTAATCTTCAAAATGATGTGCCCATACTTCATAGTCATGGGTGTATAAGATTGGAATCTTTGTCGTCGAACCAATGCTGTTGGAAATATTAATAGGGTTTGATTGCGTTGCGTCCATAATGATCGTAATAACCTGTTCAAAGATCAGACTTGTAATAAAGCAGATTAGGGCAAAGTAATAAATACTAAGATACGTCAATTAAGATGACGGCTCAATAAATATCGATGATTGCGGAAAACCCTAATGAAAATCTTTTTCACAGAAAAGATGTGTATCGATTACACAGCCTCCTGCTCTGATACCAATTGATGAGATTAAAAAAAAACAACTTTTAAACTACAAAGATCGATTAGATCTTGAACAAGTATATGAATATGAAACAGCAAGAACACAATATTAATAACAAGGCAGAACGCAACAATAAGAACAAACAGCTTGAATCAAACGTGTCGAATGATTAAATAAAATCCTTAGAAGAGCTCGATTAAGAACATCAACTGTAAAGGATTGGAAGATTACAAGAGAGCAATATCGTAAAACTCTGGAATGCTAAAACTGAAATCTTGAATCTTAACCTAATATGCATGTAAGCGATAACTTATATACAATACATAAAAGGCTCTCGGTTGGACAGGCCCAAACCGGAGAATACAAGGCTAATCTACGAGCCCAAAAGACGCAATACAAAACAGAACTACAGCCCAACAATTATTATAAAGTAACTAAATGTTTTATTTAATTCCCAATCTTAGTTACTTTAGGAAAAATGTGAATTTGGTGCTAGCCCATGGAATTCACACTTTGTACCTTACCAAGTCGTTGGTGGAGCGTGTGTGGTTAACCGGCACTCTAACTTGGACTAGTAA
Organism: Lactuca sativa; assembly: GCF_002870075.4. Classification (NCBI taxonomy): domain Eukaryota; kingdom Viridiplantae; phylum Streptophyta; class Magnoliopsida; order Asterales; family Asteraceae; genus Lactuca; species Lactuca sativa. The sequence goes on along the minus strand of NC_056628.2, from coordinate 12,986,644 downwards.
GGATCACGAAGGGTGACTTAATGTTCGTCATAGATCAATGGAGCATGCGTGGTTAACCGGCACATTGATTGGGTGATAATATTAAGGGTACCAAGTGAATTGGTATGGTTATTCACACCTTGTTTTGTGATCCTCGGCATCCCAGTCACAAAATTTGAGAGGGCACACTCGAGATTGAAACATGCCATTGAAAAGTTCAATGAATCTCAAAAGATCTAGGAATTTCAAATCCAATTAAAACCTAATGAATTATTTCGTTTTTCATGGTGGAAATTGGTGAATCGTCATTCGCCTACCTTCAAATATTTTATAGCTTGGATTACGGCATCCCTCTTCCAAATTATAAAATATTGTGTTGGGTCCTAGCCTTAATATTTCATATTGGGTGTTATATTAAGGACTTTGAATCAACTAACTTGATTTTCTCCCATTATAGATGTCTGGTTCAGACAAGTATGATCTTCCCAAATCTCTTGAAGATGGTGTCCCTCAACATCATGCTTCACTTCCTCCACCTCCTCCAATTATTCTCCCTCACCCAAAAGTTCTTGAAAAGTTTAAAGTCACTCAATCCCTATTGGCAAGCATAGTCTATGTGTGCTCACATCTTGGAGATAAAGTCACATATTGACAAGCCGGGAGAGTTGGGTGTCAAAGTCCCGTGAAAGTTGGATGTTCAATCACTTTCTTAGTAACATAGTGAGTCTCTTTGGGACTACTATGAGACAGACTATGACATGACCCTTAATGATGTTATCTATTTGCTTGGTGTTTTGGAATCAGCAATGATTTGGAACACCAGTAAAGCAAATTTGATTAAAAGAACAACTTCCCAAGTCTACATGGACATTGACAATGGTAGCATTGGATATCTAGAAAAGGATTTCTCTTCCCAATGGAAAGGGATCGGCTATAGTCAACTCGGTTGACCAAATAGTAAAGAGAAAGGCAAATTCTGAGATAGTCTCATGTACCATTACCAAAGGGTCCATGTGTTTTGTTGCCAAAGGAAGGGGCATTGGTTGCGAAGCTGCCCTATTCACCTGAAAGGTCATAAGGTTGATCAAGTCAAGAGGTTTGACTCTACTTCGGGTAAAGTCCACTGTCTAACTCTATTAAGTTCCTATTTGGAGATTATTATTACATAATGTGAATGGGTCACATGCTGATGTTTTAAGAATCAAAGAAAAGATAGGAAGCTTAAAGTAAGTTTATGTTGATTCTGATTGCGAAGATGGGTTTCGATCGCATGGTTCGGTAATCAGAATTTTGAGTTGTTGCTTAAGAGTTATAATATATTGCTTATGAATAGATAAAAACAAGGTTTTCATATGGATTGTAAGGATAAGTTTTTCTGCAAAGTTTTAAAATAAAAGAAAAAAAGGTTTTAATTTTATTTATTTTAAAAAAATATCCTTACAATGGCATCTGTGGAAAATTGTTGCTTATATGTTTCCAGTAATAGCAATATTGGAAAGTGGATTTGATTCTTTCATTTTTGGTAGTGTCTGGATTTACCAAATGAAGAAATTTTTTCATCACCCAAGTTTCAATTGGACAGAAACTTGGAATCATACAAGTTGTATTGTATGATGAAGGAGAATTTTCATCTTTGAAAATTAAGACTAATTCTTTGATCACATGTATATGTGAGTCAATTGAAGGACTAAGGAATTAGGTACACTGGGTGTGTGCTGGTCAAGGTCCACCACAAAGATTGATTTGTCATGATTTACTGAAGATTAGTAAACATGATTATACTTATAAGGTTAAGTATAATTATGTAACATTGGAAAGGTTACAATGTATGACAAAACAAATGAGAAGAATCAAATTAGGCAGAAAGATAAAAGTTTCTCAAATCTGAAAGGATGGGAGAGTACTTTAGTATCGTATTTCATGATCATCTTAATGATTATGAAACCATATCACAAATTCATACTCTAAGAACGTCTTAGTGCATTGTTATGGCTAAGAAGAGAGGTCATGAATTGTTGGATTGGTTAAAATCAAGAAGATGAGTCATATTTCGTTCCAAAACAATTCTTAGAGTCATACTCCAAGATTGTAACATTGAGTGACATAAAGGAAGATTTATTAACACTAGTCAAATGTAAGAGTAAAATGTTTTCTACTCTTGTACATTTGAGATTGGTAAGTTGTGATGTCTTGGATGAGACAAAGACCAACTAAGACCAATTGTGTGAAGTGTTAGTCTTGATAAGAATCCGCATTGTCCCTTGAATATTTGTTTTGTCAAGGAATGGTTCTTGACTGGGGAAACTTATATGTCAAGGAGACAGTGGGAGCCTTAAAGATCCTGAAAGAGTTTCAAGATTTAATCAAGAGTAAAACCTGTAATTTATCACTAGCACACAACTTAAGGTTTGCAACCTATCGTGTTGACATAATTCTTATTTCTGTACCTACTTCAAATAAGTTGAATTTGCATGTGAGTTATCAGAGTTCAACTTGGAAGCATTGGTGGGCCTTGTGCTACCAAGGTGACAAGAAACTAAGATTGAACAAGTTTAATCCATGTAAGGCAGAATTTGTCACTAACCTTATCTTGTGATTATGGTTTTGACAAATTCACATGGATAGGAACTCATACACTATAAAATCTAAGTGTCATAAGGTTTCTCTCTGATTCATGAAAATGATGGTGAGGAAACGCTTTCATTAAGTAGATTTTACGTAGATAGCAATTGTGTTATTTGCATTTTCAAAAGTCGTTAGTGGAGCGCGTGTGGTTAACCGGCACACTAACATGGACTTGTGAGAAATGGAAAAGGTCTAAGGAATTGAGACTATGATTACGGCATCCCTTTTCATAGTTCTTGAAATTACTTAGACACACATGTGAGCTATCTAAGAAAGGGTGTATGAATCTAAATTTCAGAAGTCCAGCAGATTTCTGGAAATATGTCAGAGCTAGTGGGAGCATAAGTGTTATGCTGATAATCATCATGTTAGTGGGAGCATGATTATTACGTTTAGTGTTGCAAGTTAGCAATGTTAATTATAGAAAACAAAGTTTCAATTCGTGAAGTTGCAGGGGTTGAAAAGTTGTTTTGCTATAATTAAGGGAGAGGAAATTATACTTCATTTCAATTCTAAAGCTTAGATTGAGATTTTAATCCTCTTTAGTCAAGAATATATATATATATATATATATATATATATATATATATATATATATATATATATATATATATATATATATATGCATTTTATGTTGGAATGGTTCACTTTAAGAAATTCTCTATATATTGCGTTTTCAAAATTCGATTATTATTACGTCATCCCTCTTCATAGTTAAATTTTGAAAACATGGCAAATAAAAAATATTGTAGCAAAAGACTGGTCTAGTATCATGTCTTTATGTCAAACATCATGAATCGTGTCCCATATGCTTCGGATATAGGATCAATTGCATGTGCTATAATATTCATCTTTTCTAAATTTTCCAAATGCTTAAGGCATTGAGAAGGGAAAAGTCTAGAATTAGATATGACTAAAGTGATTAAGCAATAGTCGAGGACAAATCTGAGGTTCGCCAAAGATTGGTTGCTCAGGGAAAGTTGGAAGTATGATGTAAGTTGTCGGAAAGGACCGTATTGACATGTTCTGAAAAGAAGTAACTCTTGTTCGGAAGTGATAGTCAAAATGGGACTATGGAAATGTCTCCATAGGTGGAAGTTATTCAATCTATGTAAGATTAGAAAACCTTAATGCAAGAAGGATGTTCAAAGCAATGTACTTTGAATATGAGACTTCCGTTCCATAGAAGTTGACCTTCTTTGGAATACTCTGTAATGACTGGTGACAAGGTTTTGGTGACTTTGTGCATAATCATTACAAGAGGAACATTGCATAAAAGTTTAAAATCTAACAGTTTTTTTGGTATATGATAGGAATCGAGGATTCTCACATTTACAATAAGGATTTGGGATTGTGAAATGAGTATCATTGGAATCATGTTCAATTGATCTACATCACAATGTAAGGATCATAGACAAACATAGTGTGCATACTTGGAGTATGGCATAACTATTGTTTAGAAAAACAAAGTGTACATGCTAGGAGCATGGGACGACTGTTGTTTTATTCAAGTCTTAAGTTGATTGTTTGAAACATTATACAATGTATAATGTGTAATCAATATGGTGATAAATAAAAGGTGGTTCTATTTATATTCAAAAGGGTTCTGAGACCATATTGGATTCGATTATTATTGTGTTTCACTTTGCATGTTTTGACTTCCAAAATAGCTAGGTTATTCTTTCCGAATGACTAAGTTATTTAAACACTCCACAGTCGTTCATATGTTGGAAGTAGGTATGAAGCAAGACTGTCATGAATCGAGTTTGTAGATGGCTAAATGGGTTTAGTCATAGCAATGGTTGCTACAACATTCATGAGTGCTCATAAGTTATAAGTATTGGAATAAACCCACGCTCACTTGTATCACTTCATGGAATTTATCTCGAGTGATTGTGAGACGGTAATATCATATAAATCTTCAAACCTAGAGATATGAGTTGCTACCTATGAGTTGGTTGTGCATTGATTGCACGTAAACGCATCAGTAACTTGATGTTATAAAACGTGCCTTTGTGTACAATTCAACAAGTAGTAGAACAAGCATATGAGTCGAAGTTTATCTGTTCCTTCTAGAAATAGAAGTGATATATGGGCCCCTCGATGATTTTGTTGTGACCTATGTACCGTCCGGTCAGAACTAAATTGATGTGTTCGATTAAGTTCTTTGTCAAACAAATCAGAAATCGGGAAACAAACTGTTGGACAATAAGTACGACGTTGTTCCATGTATTTGTCCGGCTGATATCATGAGAACAGAGGATTATATGATCACTTATCTAAAATGGCGCTTCATAGTTCAACAGAGTTTTCGAGAGCTACGATTGCTGGTTGGTTCCTGAAGTAACATACACACATATAGTTATTAGACTTATCCAAGTGGGAGTCTGTTGGATAAGGTGTCTAAGTCCATAACTTATTTGGTATATACTTGACCCGACCCGGCATGGTCCATTTGGGTTGCACTTCACCCAAACTATTTATGGATAATTTTATGAGAGTTATACACATATGTTTATTAATATATTATAAGTTATAATATATTAATATGAAGTCATGTTATTTAATTAGTCTTAGTCTTAAATTAATTATGAATTAATTTAGAGATTAAAAGGAAGACTAATTAGATTGTGGGCTATTGATTTTATATAGTGTGGGCTAACACTCATTTGTTAATGGGCTAGGCTTATATGGAAGTCCATGGATGATCCATGGAGCTTTTAACCCATGGATCCTTAGAAAAGGAAAGGTCATGGGTTATTAGGGTTTCACCCTAACCATGCACACTATATAAGCATGCTTATGTTGCATGAAATAGCCACTAGTGTCACTAGTGTGGTTTTGTGTGTGTGGCCGATTTTCTATGTGTGTATACACTCTCTCAAAGTTTTCCAAGTGTTTGTGGTGATTTGTGATTCCATTTGAGGCATTCACACTATTGGTGCTTGGCTCTCAAACTCCAAACAATCAACCATCATCAAAAGGTATGTATTTCTACTAGTAGTTTTATGATTCATAATCCTTATGCTATGCTAGTTAGGAAGAAACCTTGGAAATTATTATTTGCATGTATTTTAGAAGAAAACATAGATCCAAGGTTTATTAGGGTTGCATGCACACTTAGGAAGTGTTAGATTGCTCAAAACCCAACAGTACTAACATCTCGTCTACACGGGTCGGCCTTGGTGCCTTAGACCCGTTTCTACTAAAAAGGAAACTCACCTCGAAATAGCTGCTAATCTGGTCGAGAACTGACTGCCTACTGCTGCTCCGGAAATCCTCCGGCTGCAAATCCCACAACATACTCAGTCAATCACTGCTAACTGTCCATTGGGTAAAATGACCATTTTACCCCTGATCATGTCATAAGTCAAAGTCAGAGTCAACTTTCAGTTGACCCGACTCGCCGAGTTGGCTCTCCAACTCGCCGAGTCCCTAACCAAACGACTGTCCTGGATCCCGACCCTACTCGTCGAGTTAGGCGTTGCCTCGACGAGTTCTTCTTCTTAACTAAGGTTCATGTCCTTCATCCTACTCGCTGAGTTGTATGAACAACTCGCCGAGTTCATCTTCATCCGAAGAACACTTTATGCTGTGACTCGCCGAGTTGTATGAACAACTCGCCGAGTCTGTTCTTGATCTAAGGAGATTGCCTTGAACTCGCCGAGCCAGGGCATGGACTCGTCGAGTTCCTCCATGGATGAGTTTGGCTTCCAACTCACTGAGTCACACCCCGTGACTCACTACACCCACTCGACACAACGAAAAGGGGACAACCCGGAGACTCACGAGCAGACTCGCCGAGTCTGATGAACGACTCGCCAAGTCGTCGCCATGCATTCACTATATATGCGATTTTGCTCGATTCCAGTCCATGCCATTTACAGATCTGGGTTCCTAGAGCATGAATGACACGTAAAGTTTCCAACTTTACGTGTAGATACTCACCAATGAGGGATTTAGGGATCAAAATTCCTCAAAAGGGTAGATCTAGGGTGAACAAGAAACATGGGTCCATAAAGGTAACAGAGCTGAGCTCCTGGAGCTCAATCTTGCCTAGATCTAAAGGCCAGTCAACTTATTACGACTTATATTGCACATACGAGCTTGGGGATTGGCTCAAGAATGACTTAAATGAAGTAATAAGCATAGAAACAAGGGGAAAATGGGTTATACCTCAAAGGAACTGCTGAGAGAGCACAAAGATGCTTGGATTCCTTCCCTTCCTCTTCATCTACTCCCCTTTTGCTTCAAAACCTTCAAGACACACAACAATTTCTTCAAACTCTCAATGAACAAGCTTAGAACGAGGGTTGGGAGCTCTGAGGGTGAATGGGGGCTGGCCTGGGGTGGATATGGTGTTTAAATAGGGTGCAAACCCCTGAAACTTAGGGTTTCATCCAACAACGGTGACTCACCGAGTCCAGGATATGGACTCGCCGAGTCACCAACTTAAACGTGTCCCGGGTCCCGTATCTACTCGACGAGTCGGACCTATGACTCACCGAGTCCAAGGCTAAAAGAAAAGAGAATACCCAAATAAGATTTACGTACCAGGAACCAGGTGCTACAAATCTCCCCCACTTATTTTAGACTTCGTCCTCGAAGTCTGCTGCTCGATTCTGAAACAGCTCGGGGTAATGCTCCATCATTTCGTCCACCGGCTCCCAAGTCCATTCCGAACCCTTGCGGTGCTGCCATTGCACCTTCACTAGCTCCACCTTCTTGTTCCTCAAATCCCTCGACTTCCTGTCGAGGATTGCGACTGGGTGCTCAATGTAATTCAGGCTGTCATCAACCTGTATATCCTCTAGCGGCACCACCGCTGAATCGTCCACTAGGCACTTCCGCAGCTGAGAAACATGGAAAGTGCTGTGGATCTGGCTGAGCTCGGCTGGCAGATCCAGCCTATACGCCACCTTGCCCACCCGGGCTACAACCCTGAACGGTCCGATGAATCTCGGGCCCAACTTGCCCCGCTTCCTGAATCGTATGATGCCTTTCCAAGGCGACACCTTCAGGAGAATCATATCCCCGACTTGGAACTCCAAGTCGGATCGACGATTGTCGGCGTAACTCTTCTGTCGACTCTGAGCAGTCTGAAGCCTGCTCCGAACCTGCTGGATCCTTTCGGTCGTCTTGAGCACCACTTCGGTGCTCCCCATGACTCTCTGGCCAACTTCACCCCAGCATATCGGGGTCCTGCACCTCCGTCCATACAACATCTCGAATGGAGGGCGGTCGATACTCGCGTGGTAGCTGTTGTTGTAGGAGAACTCGGCCAAGGGAATATAGGTATCCCAGCTACCACCGAAGTCCAACACGCACGCCCGCAACATATCCTCCAAGGTCTGGATGGTCCGATCGCTCTGACCATCCGTCTGCGGGTGAAAGGCGGTGCTAAAATGCAAACGAGTGCCCAACTGGTCATGAAATCTCTTCCAAAATCTGGAAGTAAAACGCACATCCCTGTCCGAGATAACCGATACTAGCACCCCGTGCCGCGCCACGATCTCCCTGATATAGATGTCGGCTAATTTCTCGGTCGATATGCTCTCCTGAATCGGGATAAAGTGAGCACTCTTGGTCAATCGATCCACAATGACCCAAATCGAATCCACTCCACGCGTGGTCCTGGGAAGCTTCGTGATAAAATCCATCGTGATATCTTCCCATTTCCACAGTGGATGTGACATCCCCAAAATCACGGCCAGAAAAGACCGGTTTGTTTATGCTTTGTTTAAAAATCAGAGTTACATTTTAAATGAAAGTGTTGCGGAATTTGTCCCAAAACAAAAATATGATAAAGATTTATCAAAAGCATTTCCATAGAAATGTATTTCATTAAAAGACTCGGGATGTCATGTTCGTACAGATCAAAAGCATAAACAGTACAATATAAGCCTTACTACATTATTTCATATCTACAGGCCTATATCCGTAATCCCTTGTCCAAAACATCACACCTATGCTCATGCGCCACTACCTGTAATACATAAAACTGAGTGGGTCAGGCTTGGGATCCTGGTGAGCACATAGGGTTTTCAACCCACAATAAATAAGTTTATTAATTTCATCGATCAACAATAACCCGATTACCCATTCCCGTTATCCTCACTTTACATCCCTAAACACCTATCATAAGGGACCTAGCCTAAGGATCATCATCGGGACGGACACTACTGCTAAGGGGATTCCTTAGCAATAAATGTCCTAAAGGCAACCATGTGGGGGATGGAGTACACCGGTGAACATATCGTTCACAAACACCTACAGGTTGCGAGCCTGCTAGTGTTCCACTGGACTGTCTAGAAGAGTCCGTGGTCGTCATCCATACTCCGCTAGATGACAGAGTCAACAACATCAACATCGAGGCCTCTCATCATTTTATCACACATCACCTATTGCATCTACCCATGTTTTACCCCAACATTTTCGTAGATATAAAATACATATACAGTTTAAATCATTGAAAACATGTATAACAACGTTCATCTAGCATAGATAGCAAGTATTCAGATAATATGCACACATAGCACGTAATTTATATAAAATACTTCATATCTATGTGTAAGCTGAAAGTAACTATGCACTCACTTGTTAAGGTGATGATTCCAAAATCGGGCAGCGCTTGCTTCTAACGATTCTATTTTCCTTCGACAAAACCTAGCATTATTATCGCTAAATTTTAGTCTAAACCGTGACCAACTATTAGTCTTAGTATTATTATTATTATATAAGTGTTAAACAATATTTTCCAACCACTATGTACAGACAGGGGCCAGACATAAAACACCGAAGGGCAGGACCATTTTGGCATATAGCACTTCTGAAATCCAACAACCCTATGCGGCCCTTTAAACCAGATTCTTCGTACCGCGAGTAGTTAAAAAAATATTATAACGACACTTATATAAGTTATAATAATAGCTCAAATATTTATTATAAGTTCATAATAACAATACTAATTTTAAATATAAGCTATATTAAAATAAGGTAAGCATAACTTACTTACAAGGGGGTTTTAGCTAGGAGTCGGGCTCTGCAGGGGCAGAACTTCGTCGCTGAATCTTTCTAAGAAAGATTCGTGCAGCGCTTCAGCGCTCACCTTACTATACTAAGCTACAGAAAGAGAAGTCGAATCACGAGGGACCGAAATGCTCGGGGGATAAGGAGAGAAAGACTCTTGAATCAAGAGAATGGTGCAAGAAATATGAGAGCCCAAGGCTCTTATTTATACTAATTGAATTTTCAAAAACTACCCTCCATAATTACTTAATGACCTTTTAGTTATATAAACAACTAAACACCCCTCTATAATACTATTATAAATGGATTTAATGATATTTGTACTAAACTAATGTCGAAAGAACTCAACATTAGTCTTATAATGATCGCATCGTCGATACCTTTCTAATGATATATACATATGTATATATATATGTGTACGTATACATGATTTATACTTTATTTTTATACGTAAATATGCTATTATAATTTGTAACTCGTTCATACGAACTCCGTTTTTGCCGTTCTTTATATCCACGTGTAGGTGAAGACGTACTCTACAACTTTCGTTTAGACTCCGTCGGCTAATTTTGACTTTATTTTTAAATTTATATTTTTAACAAGCCGGGACAGGATTGGTCTGTTTAAAATCTCATAACTTCTTCATACGAAGTCAGATTTGGGCGTTCTTTTTATCGATGTTCTTAGTTTAACATATTCTACGACTTTCGTTTAGATCACTAAGGCTAAATCTCGCTCTATCGTAAATTCACTATTCACGCTTCCCGGTATCGTGCCGGTTCTGTCGTGAAACTTCGACGGGTCATAACTTCTTCGTTATAACTCGGATTTCGGCGTTCCTTATATGCACGAAAACCTTGAGACATATTCTACAACTTTATGTAGAGATATCGGGATTATCTCACACTTTAATTTCGACGCTCATTTTTATTCTTTATTAATTATACATTTATAATTAAATAATAAACACATATAATTCACATAATACTGAAATATTTCATCTTTATTACTTCAAAAAGAGTTACAAGAGTTGACCTAGACTATTACATTGACAAAAATGCTTAGCCCTGAAACCCGGGCGTTACAGTGGAATATCCAACGGCTGCATCTTGCCATGCGGTCTATGATGTTCGGCCTTGACCTTCCGGCAGGTCAAGCACCGCTCAACGTACCATGCCACATCCCGCTTCATGCAGGGCCACCAATAATCTAGACGAAGATCCCTATACATCTTCGTCGCCCCGGGATGAATAGAGAATCGGGACTTGTGCGCCTCATCCATCAAAATCTGGCGCACGCCTCCGTGATACGACACCCACACCCTACGGTGTAGTGTCAGTAGTCCTCGGCTATCATAATCAAAGGAGGAAACTTGACCCACCACACGCTCGCTCTTCCGATGCTCCTCCTTGATAGCCTCCTGTTGAGCCTCCCGAATTCGCTCCAACAGGGGAGTCACCACGGTCATCCTCAGGCATACGTTCCTGATCGGCGCCGCCTTGCGGCTAAGCGCATTGGCCACCACATTGGCCTTCCCCGGGTGGTAGAGGATCTCGCAATCATAATCCTTCACCACATCCAACCATCGACGCTGCCTCATGTTCAGATTCGGCTAATCCATGAGGTACCTCAAACTCTTGTGGTTCGTGTAAATGGTACATCGAACCCCGTAGAGGTAATGTCGCCAAATTTTGAGGGAAAAAACCACCGCCCCCAACTCCAGATCATGTGTCGGGTAGTTCGCCTCGTGAGGCTTGAGCTGCCTCGAGGCGTAGGCAATGACATGCCCCCTCTTCATCAATACCACGCCCAACCCTGAAATGGACGCGTCACAATAAACCACAAAATCCTCTACGCCCTCTGGAAGGGCTAAGATCGGCGCCTCGCACAATCTCTGTCTCAGTGTCTCAAATGCAGCCTGCTGCTCGGGTCCCCACCGAAAGACCACGACTTTCTTCGTCAGCCGCGTCAGGGGTACAACTATCTTGGAGAAATCCTGAATAAATCTCCGATAGTAGCCTGCTAATCCCAGGAAACTCCGAATCTCAGATGGAGACTTCGGAACCTCCCATCTCATCACGGCCTCGACCTTGGCCGGATCGACCAGAATCCCGTTCTGGTTGACGAGGTGTCCAAGAAATTGCACCTCGTGCAACCAGAACTCACACTTGGAGAACTTGGCATACAAGCTCTCCTTCCTCAGGGTCTCCAACACCTCCCTCAGATGTTCCTCATGCTCCTCCTGAGTCTTGGAATAAACCAAGATGTCATCGATAAAGACTATCACAGACCGATCCAGCATCGGTCTGCATACGCGGTTCATGAGGTCCATGAACGCGGCAGGAGCATTGGTGAGCCCAAACGGCATCACCACAACGTAAATTTTCAAACAAAATTTTCATTTCAAAATAAAATATTTTCATTCAAAACAAGGCATAAATATTCCAAGTGTCATGTCAAAATACAAATCATAGAATTCCCCAGATCACAAAACATCAATCAGTGTGTACAGATCACGCCGGCGCCTTCCCACGGTCCTCGCTAGTACCTGAAACACATACATAACAACTGTAAGCATAAATGCTTAGTGAGTTCCCCAATATACAACTTACGCACATACGCCTTTCCAGGCCCTGACCTTCCGGTCCATGTGTCTCAGGGGACTTCCGTCCCTGCTGGGTAAACCTTCCGGTCCTACCCACGCCAACCTTACGGTCCACAACACAACGCCTTCCGGCCCATAACATAATCGCCTTCCGGCCCATAACATAATGCCTTCCGGCCCACATAACATAATGCCTTCCGGCCCACATACATAGCACGTATAACAATTAACTTATTACATATAGCACATATATCACATATCATATCTGACCTTCCGGTCACACAGTCAAACCCTTCCGGGTACAGTATAGTGAGAAGACTCACCTCGTGAATATCGAAAGCTAGCAAATCCCGAAATCACTCGTGCTCGATCCGCCGAGCTACAATCTCCCTATAACATCATATATCTCTTATTAACACTTTTATCTTCTAAGTTTGACTATCCCTAAGAAGTCAGACATAGGTCAACTCTGTTCAACGGTCAACGGTCAACTTGACCGGACTCGGCGAGTGCTAGGGCGACTCGGCGAGTCTAGACGTCCTCACCAATTCTCTAAGATTCCCTTTCTACTCGTCGAGTATCCTCCTTGACTCGACGAGTTCCTCCTGGTAGAATCGCGGGGCCACCCCGACTCAACTCGTCGAGTCTGAAGAACAACTCGGCGAGTCCCAGTTAATCTTCAAGCTACTCGCCGAGTCTGTTCATCGGACTCGGCGAGTCCATGCCATGCAACCGCTCAAACTGCTTTCTAAGGTCAGTTCTGCTCCGACCATTCATAGGTCTGGCCTTCCTAGACTGATTCATCACGTAAGGTCCTCATTTCGGTGCTCATAATACACCCCATGACTCATAATTTACATTTTGACCTAAGGCATAAGGATTCCAATCCAAAACCTCCATTGATTCCCGAAATGCTCAGGCATGGGACATTCTGGACTTCCAAAGGTCCCAATACAGGATTCCAATCGCTTGGGGGACTAAGGTAACACTCAATCTAGCCACAAAAGGGTTCAATAAACCCTAAATCCATATACACATCAACATAGAAGAGTGCAACTCGAAATATTACCTGAATAACGTGCTCTCTGTGTCCCCAATCCTCAGAACGTGGCTTCTCTTGTTATTCCCTTAACCAAGCCTCTTCTTCCTTGCAAAACAACACTTCCAAAATCAACAATGGTCTTCAACCTTGCTCCAGATGCTCACAATCGAATTAGGGTTTCTCTCAGAGGACTAGGGTGAACAATGACGGCCATAAGGTCCCTCATATACGTCCCAAACCTGAACGGTTAGGGTTTTCGCTAAACAGCGCAGACTCGCCGAGTCCATATCCGGACTCGTCGAGTCCAGTCGCGAACCCGCGACCAGATCCGCGATCCTACTCGGTGAGTCTAGGCTCCAACTCGCCGAGTCCCCTCTTAAAACACCCAAAATCATAAATATAACAATACCTGGAATTCCGGGCTGTTACACACGAACTCATAATGGCCATAGCACGTCCGAAACGCGGTCTTCTGCGTATCCTCCTCCCTGACCCTCATCTAATGGTATCCCAAACGCAAATCAATCTTGGAAAACCAAGACGCTCCCTGAAGCTGGTCAAAGAGATCATCAATCCTCGGGAGTAGGTAATGGTTCTTCACCATTACCTTATTCAGCTCCCGATAATCTATGCACATCCGGTGCGACCCATCCTTCTTCTTCACAAACAGGATCGGGGCTCCCCAGGGTGAACTACTCGGACAAATAAATCCCTTGTCTAGCAGCTCCTGCAGCTGCGTAGACAACTCCTGCATCTCGGGAGGAGCCAACCGATACGGTGCCTTGGCTATCGGAGCCGCACCAGGAACAAGGTTAATCCTGAACTCCACCTGCCGCTCCGGAGGTATCCCAGGAAGCTCCTCTGGGAAAACATCTGCGAAATCTCGCACCACCGGAACCTCGCTCACTGTCGCCTTACCCGCCTCCCGGGTATCCATCACATACGCGACATATCCTGCGCATCCCTGCTGAAGGTAGCGCCTCGCCCTCGCTGCTGAACATATTGCGGGTCCATACTGCGGCCTCTCGCCATGAATCACTAACTCTCCCTCGCTTGGGGTCCTGACCCGCACTAGCTGCTGCGCGCAATCTATCACCGCCCCATTAGGGCTCAACCAATCCATGCCTATAATCACCTTGTTCCCACACAGTGGAATAGGAACCAGGTCTACTAAGAAACGCTCCTCAAACAGACACAATACGCAATCCCGAAACACCATCGATGCTCGCACCGATCGATCATCAGCAATCTCTACCTCCAAAGGGCAATCCAACATGCCCGAAGACTCATGAAACTTCTTGCTAAGCTCAAGGGACACAAATGATCGGATGCACCCGAGTCGAATAACACTTGAACTGGGTTACCGTTCACATGGAATGATCCTAAAACATATATATATATATATACCGAGCACATATCAATATCATAACATCATAAAATAAAAAATAGAGGAAAAGAATCATACCCGTCACCACATCGGGTGCGGAGCGTGCCTCCTCGGTAGTCAATTGGAATGTTCGGCTCCTCACCACCGTAGCCTCTGCCTTGCCCTGCCGGCCATCCATGATCCGCAGGTTCGCTGGAGCTGGCGCCTTCACCGGCGCTGAGACTGTCAACTGGGGGCAATTGGCCTTCTTGTGGCCCCTCTGGTTGCAGTGGAAACACAACAACTCAGACGTCTGAATAGCCGAAACTGGAGTAGTACAATCCCTGCTAAAGTGCCCTGCCTTGCCGCACTTGTAGCAGCCTGCTGATCCCATCCTACATGCTCCCTCATGCGTCCTGCCGCATTTCCCGCAGCGGCCGGGTCCTCCTTGGCCTTTCGGCCTCCCATATGATCCTATGGGCTTCTTTCCTGAAGCCCCAACCACCTGCCCCGCCTCTACCTTCCTCTTCCGAATGTGCTCTAAATCAATCTCCCTTTCCCTCGCTCTGGCGATCATGGACTCCAGGGTAGGGCAAGCTGAAAAGATGACATGCTCCCGGATGTCAGCCCGTAGCATATCATGATAACGGGTCCTCCTCATATCCTTGTCACCTGTATACTGGGGCACCAAAAAGGCCCTCTCCCGGAACTTGGCGGTGATATCCGCCACAGTCTCCGTCGTATGCCTCATGTCCAAAAACTCCCTGGCCAGCTGCTGAAGCTCGACAGCCGGCGCAAACTCTGCCCTGAACCTGGTCACAAAGTCCGACCAGGTCATAGTCTCGATAGCTGAGGCTCCCAACGATTCACCCACTGACTCCTACCAATCTCGGGCTCGGTCTCGTAAGCACCCTGCTGCATACCTCACCTTCGACCCCTCGGGGCAGAAGCTAGTCAACTGTGCAGACTCGATGTCTACAATCATTCGCCTGGCAGCAATGGGGTCTTTCACCCCGTGGAAATCCGGCGCACCACTGCCCCTGAAGTCCTTAAAGGACAGTGTGCGAGATCCTGACTGGCCAGATGCCATGTCGCTCCTGAACTCCCTGAGGCGATCCTCCATCAACTCGATGATCTCTTCCTTGATCGACCCGAAGATAATGGGAGTCGACTCAAGGATACCCCTGGTGATCTCTGACGCGATGAACTTGCGTAGTCCCTCATCTACCGGCTCGGAACCTGATCCCGAACCTGACCCCTCTCCTGAACCGCCATCTACCGGCCTCGATCGAAGTACCACCATTCTGCAATACATAATAACACACATTAGTGATACTGATATTTCCTGAGGGATCATAACTACTTACAAGTTCCCTGGTCTTATCTTGGCCTTCCTTGGTTCGGGTACGGATCCTCTGCTCTCAGTAGTACGGGCCCATACTACCTTCCACATCTATCCGTACCTTCTTCGAGGACTGCCTCGACTCCACCAGATCCCTTCCACTGCAGTTGATCACTACTATACTCATCCTAGGCTTTCCCTAGGGAAATCTCAGACTCCACCCTACCAGGTCCTCAACTGCTGAAGGCCTCTTAGTAGTGCCAATTAACCATTACCTGAACACCATCACATGCGGTGAGGCTCGGATAATCCTTCGAGTAACAGGTTCACCCCTACAACGGTTAGACTCAAACAAGAGCTGCGCAATAGGGCCAAATCCAGCACTCTAAGATTATTCAACCCTGATCACATGTGACGTGACGTATTCACCTAATGGCTAACTCCCACCACTCAGAGTCCCACAAAGCACAAAGCAAGCAGCATTCGAACTAAGGGAACAATCTCATTCAACTCTATCGGCTTACAGGAACTGTACTAGCATATAATGCTAAGCTCATACCATCAGGCATAACCTAATCAGGCTATCCTACTTGCTGTCTACTCAATACTAGCATGCAATTCTCATACAGCTGAAACACATAAAGCAGGCACATAAGGAATCACTCCTAGATCCTTAGTCCTATTCTAGCATGCTGTTCTACAAAAGCTGATAAACATAACATAAACTTGTATGGGTACTTTGGGGAATACTTACTTGAGCTCGGCCGGTCGCGCACATCACACACTTCGTTCTTTCTCAAAACTCTTTTCTCAATTTTGAAAACATTTTCTTTTAGAAAATCTTTTAATCCCTCGATTTGAGTTCAGACACCCCCGAAGGTGTGTCCGAATCCCTCAAACCAGGGATCTGATACCAACTTGTAACGACGCAAAATTTCACGTCCAAAAATTTCGTTTATAAAACATTACATAGAAAACGTTAACAATTAAAACATTGTTTAGTTGAACTACTTCACATCGAAAACCGAATTAAAAAGCACAACATTCGATCAATCAAAATATCAGAGTATCAATCCCAGAATAAACTCGTAACTACGGAACCGAGAGAGTGTGTGTGTGACATGCTGCTACCGCGCCGGCTCCTTTCCCCTAGCTGAGGAGGTACCTGAAACCAAAACTGAAAACCGTAAGCACGAAGCTTAGTGAGTTCCCCCCATAATACCTCATACCATGCAAGCATATAACAAACAACGTTCAGCTAGGAGTTACGGGCCTCGCCCACACTCGGGAAGATACGGGCCCTGCCCACACTTCGCTAGCCGGGAGATACGGGCCTCGCCCACACTTGTGAAGATATGGGCCCTGCCCACACTTCGCTAGCCGGGAGATACGGGCCTCGCCCACACTCTACTATATGGGAGATACGGGCCTAGCCCATACTCCAACCTCGGAGAGATACGGGCCCTGCCCACACTCAACCGCTAACCCATAATATACAAGTATCACACAGAAAACAAGTATAAGCAACTCTATCATATTGACACGTATATCATACTCGACTAAACCCAGAGATACGGGCTTGGCCCACACTCTTGTACTAACATCTCGTCTACACGGGTCGGCCTTGGTGCCTTAGACCCGTTTCTACTGAAAAGGAAACTCACCTCGAAATAGCTGCTAATCTGGTCGAGAACTGACTGCCTACTGCTGCTCCGAAAATCCTCCGGCTGCAAATCCCACAACATACTCAGTCAATCACTGCTAACCGTCCATTGGGTAAAATGACCATTTTACCCCTGATCATGTCATAAGTCAAATTCAGAGTCAACTTTCAGTTGACCCGACTCGCCAAGTTGGCTCTCCAACTCGCCGAGTCCCTAACCAAACGACTGTCCTGGATCCCGACCCTACTCGTCGAGTTAGGCGTTGCCTCAACGAGTTCTTCTTCTTAACTGAGGTTCAAGTCCTTCATCCTACTCGCTGATTTGTATGAACAACTCGCCGAGTTCATCTTCATCCGAAGAACACTTTATGCTGTGACTCGCCGAGTTGTATGAACAACTCGCCGAGTCTGTTCTTGATCTAAGGAGATTTCCTTGAACTCGTCGAGCCAGGGCATGGACTCGCCGAGTTCCTCCATGGATGAGTTTGGCTTCCAACTCACTGAGTCACACCCCGTGACTCACTACACCCACTCGACACAACGAAAAGGGGACAACTCGGAGACTCGCGAGCAGACTCGCCGACTCGTCGCCATGCATTTATTATATATGTGATTTTGCTCGATTCCAGTCCATGCCATTTACAGATCTGGGTTCCTAGAGCATGAATGACACGTAAAGTTTCCAACTTTACGTGTAGATACTCACCAATGAGGGATTTAGGGATCAAAATGCCTCAAAAGGGTAGATCTAGGGTGAACAAGCAACATGGGTCCATAAAGGTAACAGATCTGAGCTCCTGGAGCTCAATCTTGCCTAGATCTAAAGGCCAATCAAATTATTACGACTTATATTGCACATACGAGCTTGGGGATTGGCTCAAGAATGACTTAAATGAAGTAATAAGCATAGAAACAAGGGAAAATGGGTTATACCTCAAAGGAACTGCTAAGAGAGCACAAAGATGCTTGGATTCCTTCCCTTCCTCTTGATCTACTCCCCTTTTGCTTCAAAACCTTCAAGAACACACAACAATTTCTTCAAACTCTCTATGAACAAGCTTAGAACGAGGGTTGGGAGCTCTGAGGGTGAATGGGGGCTGGCCTGGGGTGGATATGGTGTTTAAATAGGGTGCAAACCCCTGAAACTTAGGGTTTCATCCAACAACGGTGACTCACCGAGTCCAGGATATGGACTCGCCGAGTCGCCAACTTAAACGTGTCCCGCCCATATCTACTCGGCGAGTCGGACCTATGACTCGCCGAGTCCAAGGCTAAAAGAAAAGAGAATACCTAAATAAGATTTACGTACCAGGAACCAGGTGCTACAGATTAAAAGGATGTAAGATCACGAAAAGCCTTTTTAAGGGAGGTGGTCAATGTTAGGTCAACTGAAGAAACGCCTCTTGGAGGGAATCTAGTTATATTGGGTTATATGTGCTAGCATATGTTATGTGATTAAATGTGAAATTGTATGAAATTATTATTGATGTTTATGTGTATGATCTTAAATGCATAAGATCTGTATAATGGGTGAGTGTTGTGATTACTCACTAAGCCTTAGGGTTATAGTTGTTACTTTATGTTTATAGTTGCAGGAGGGTAAGAAGCTAGTATGATTGGGATATCTGGACACTCTCGGAGGGGAATGGCATCTAGTTTATTCATTCTATGTTACTTTATGGTTTTCAAGACAAGACTTAGCTTCTACATTTTTACTATGATTATGTTAATGTTGATGGGTTTTCTAAGTTACAAAACAATTAGATCTATGTAGCGGAATCATAAAACTATTTATGGACACATGCAACCTATAAATCTATGGCATTTTCGCATTGTAGCAACATACTATGAAACAATCGATCTAGTCTACTTATTTGCAATAATAATCAGATTATGTAACATCCCAAATTTCGAGTCCAAAAATTTCATTTTAATTGATTAATTATAAAAACATTCATAAGCAAACTACGTGAAAATATACCATTTCGTAAATCAATATATCATGTCTAAAAAACCCAAATCATAAAGTAGTATCATATCAGAGTACAATCCCAGAATATCTCAAGTGTGGAAAACCAATGTGTGTGTGTATGATATGTTGTTACCGCGTCAGCTTCTTCCCCTTCGCTGAAGAGGTACCTGAAACCAAAACTATAAACTGTAAGCACGAAGCTTAGTGAGTTACCCCATCGTACCACATACCATACAATCACATAGCATACATACTATCGGGCAATTCTAGGGTGCCCGACCTACCCGATACGACCATTCTGGGGTGCCGACCTACCCGTACGGCCATTTTGGGGTGCCGACCTACCCATGTCAAGCCATTCTGGGGTGTTGACCTACCCGTCGGTCCTAACAACTGACCCTCAAGGACTATTCCACCCCCTACTTCTACTATCACATATATCATAACGTAAACATACTATCAGACATATTTGGGGTGTCCGACCTACCCTTCGGTCCTAACAACTAAACTATACTACCATCACATATAACATATCATGCCAGCATATAACATATCAGGTAGTAGCAAACCTAGATGATATCACAAAGACAATCATCTAACATACAACTCCTACTGGTGGGCCGACATTGTGGCCGTAGACCCATCGCTACTGGAAGGTAACTCACCTGAAACGAGTAGCTGCTGATAATCTGTGCGGGAAATCTCTGTCTGCTGCTGCTCCAGAAATCCTCCGGCTATAATCCCCACAAAATACTTAGTCAGAATCAGATATCCACACTTAGGGTAAAATGATTATTTTACCCCTGACCAAGTCCAAGTCACAATCAAAGTCAAAGTCAACCCTCTGGCCAAAGTTAACTCTCAGTTGACCTGACTCGCCGAGTTGGCCGCCAACTTGCCGAGTCCCTGTCCTTGTTACAAAACCTCTATACGCTTCTACTCGTCGAGTTTAGCAAAGTCTCAACGAGTCCATATTCGATGCTAACATCGAGTCCATCTTCATCTGACTCGTCGAGTTGTATGAACAACTCGTCGAGTCCTCCTTCATCCTATGAATGTGATCAGTCCTTGACTCGCCGAGTTGTATGTGTTGGATTAGTGTCTAAGTCCATAACTATTTTGGTATGTACCTGACCCGATGGTGCATGGTCCTTTTGGGTTGCCTTCACCAAAGCAACTTGATAGGATGAATTATGGAGAGAAAGGATTAATTATGATTTATTAATATATTATGAGAATAATATATTAAAGGAGAAATCATATTGTTTAATTAATATTAGTCAAGAATTAATAAGAATTAAGTTTGTGGCTAAAAGACATTAATTAAACTTAAGGGACTAGAACTGTCAATTGTGTGATAGTTGAATATTGGGCTAATGGACTCCATATTAGAGGGGTGGACGAATTCTATGGGGAAACCCATTAGAAATCGTCCTAGGCCTCTAAGGAGGGAGTCCATGGGTTGCTTAGGGCCTAAGCATCCAAATTAGGGTTTCCTTGTTAGATAACCCTAATAGCCTCACTATTTAAAGGACCCTTAAGACTCAAAAACGTGGTGAACTTATTCCTTAGGGTTTCCACACGTTTTGGGCAGCCTCCTATCTCTTTATTCTTCATCATCTTGCTCTTGGTGTTTGTAAACCATTAGAGGAGTGACATTTGTGACTCTAAGCTTTCTAAAGTCATTACAAGGAGGGTTTGAGATTGTTATTGCTAAATAACAATCAAGGTAAGATCTAAATCCCATTGATAAGTTAATTTGATTAATTGTATGCTAGAACTAAGGTTTAAAGTCTTGGATGAATTGCATGTACAATAGAGAAACCTAGATCCAAGCATTAGGGTTTGTATGAGCACATAAGATGTTCTTATGGCCAAAACCCATCAGTGGTATCAGAGCCTTGATTGGTTTCTATTGTATTGATGCTTATTTGATCGAAATTATCACTGAAAATCGAAATTTTTGGCTTCTGAGTGTTTGACTCGCCGAGTCACTTGGTGAACTCGCCGAGTCAGCTGTACTCGATGAGTCCAGGTCCAGACTCGACGAGTCAAAGGGTCTGACAGCTCGTTTTCGCGATTTTCTTCCTGTTTTAGCTTTGGATAATTACCATAAACATGTTTTAGTTATAAAATCCGAATTTTATCAATATTTGGTGATTATCCTTACCCAAATAGATGATAATTGTCAATATTTAGATAATCATTTGTTTTATTAGATAAAGTTTGATTATTTGTAATTTAGATTTGAATTATCTTGTGAAAAATTTTCAATTTTGCCCTTAAGGTTTTATAGTTTAAATTTGAACTTAAAAGTTTTGTTTTTGAAATTTAAATAAGTTAAACCCTAATGTTTTGAAATGTTTCAAAACTTGCCCTCAAGTTTTGGAATTTAAAAGTTGATTAAAAGTTTAATTTAGAAATGTTAAATTCTAAAACCCTAGTATAGTTTTGAAAAGTTCAAATCGCACCCTTATGGTTTTATTAATTAATTAAAGTGTATCATTAAAAGAGATTTAATAAATCCATAAAGTTTTGGTTTACAATTTAATTAAATTAAAAGTATAATTATTAAATTTAACCACCTAGTATTTTAAAAGTGTAAAATTGTAACGTCTGTGTTTCTGGGCCTGTCATTAATGTTGATATAATAATCTAGGTTAACTTTTGTAACCCGTTTTGAAATAATAGAAGTATATTATTTGAGTATTGTGTGTTTTGTGCTTAATTGCTTAATTATGTGGTTGGATTAATTAAGAATAAAAATAAGCGTCAAAATTTAAGTGTAAAATAAACTTGATATCTTTGGATAATGTTGTAGTAGTTGAAACGAGGTTTCCGAATATATATAGAACGCCCAAATCTGACTTCGTATGAGGAAGTTATGATTTATCGAAGTTTCGGCTTAGCGGTATGCAGCCTGAAATACTCGATTTGAGATCGAGCGGTTTTTAGCCGAAGCAATCTAAACGAGGATCGAAGGTCTCATTGTTGGTATCAAAGTGATGAAAAGTTACGCGAGAACGGACGTCAAACGAAGAAGTTATGAATTTATAACGAAGTTTTTCTGTCCCGGCCTATTAAAAATAAGTAATAAAAATAAAGTTAAAATTAGCCGAGGGAGTCTAAACGAAAGTTGTAAAGCGTAGTCTCACCTACGCGTGTATATAAAGAACGTCAAAAACGGAGTTCGTATGAAGAAGATATGAATTTTCGAAGTTTATTAAATAATTAATAATTAAATTTAATTATTAAATCCGACATTATCCGAAGAGGAGTCATCGGACTCATCCGAAGTACGCCCAACGTACTAGCGTACGCCCCGCGTACAGCGAAGCATGACACGCCTCGCACTCGAGTTCTTCGAATACGTAAGCAATGACGATTCTGAGGCAGTACGCCCCGCGTACTCCGAGGCTCCAACCTCCTATAAATAGGATGCGAGGGCAGCCGACTCCATTGCTATTTTTCTCTCTTCTCTCTCTCGTTTTGCATCGATTTGCGTGCCAAAAATACCCCGAAGCCCCGGTAATATTCTCGAGCCCCGAAGCAAGTCCCGAGATCCCGAAGATCCCGAGAAGTGCGGTTCCCGAGCCGAAGCTCTGCCCGCGAGAAGTTCGATTTTTGTGGAGATCTTCCAGATCTACCGAAGAATACTACTTCTACAAGCCGTAGTGTTGTCTGATCGTCTTCTGATCAAGTGAGTGTATACTACCTTGCATAAACACAATAATAATACAAGTATGGTTTGAGTGTATTAAGTATATTGTTGTTTATATGCGTGAGTGTGTAGTTACTTTTTTTTAACGCATAATTATGAAGTATTTTATACGAAATACGTGTTATGTGTATAATTTGTTGTTGTATGTGTGAATGTAAATTCATTCTCTTCTATCTCATAGATCTGATTTATTTTCTATGAAATACGTGTTATGTGGGTGTGCCTCATCTGTTATGTGGAATATGTATTGAAGGAGAATGATATACAGGTTTTAAACTATGTATAAAAATATATATTTTTATCTACTAATATGTTGGGTAGAACATGGGTAGATAGTTGGTGTGTAATAAACAGATGAGAGGCCTCGATGTTGTTGTTGTTGTTGATCTAGTTATTCAGCGGAGTATGGATAACGACCACGGATTCTTTCTAGACAGTCCTGTGGAACGCTAGCAGGTTCATAACCTGTAGGTGTTGTGAACGATGTGTTCACCGGTGTACTCTATCCCCCTCATGGTTGCCTTTAGGATATCTATTGTTGAGGAAACCCCTTAGCAGTAATGTTCGTCCTGATGAAAATCCTAGATTAGGTCCCTTGAGATAGATGTTATTGTAGGGACGTAAAGTGAGGATAACGGGAATGGGTAATCGAGATAGTGATTGGTTGGTGAAATTAAATATAATTTATTTATTGTGGGTTGAAAACCCTATATGCTCACCAGGCTCCCAAGCCTGACCCACTCAGTTTTATTTGTATTACAAGAAGTGTCGCAAGGGCGTAAGATGGATGAATCATCGAGTTGTTTTGTTTACAATTCTGTATATGTATATATTTGTTGAATGACTTGTAATGTTATCGTTTATGCTTTATGGTCTGTATCGGAACATGACATCCCGAGTTTTGATTATATAATGAAAATGCATCTCTTGATGAAATGCTTTGATAAATATTATTTTATCATGTTTTTTTTGGGAACAAATTCCGCAACACTTTTAAATCAAAAGGATTTACTCTGAAATTATTTTAAAAAGCATAAATGAAATCGGTCTTTCCTGGCCGAGATTTTGGGGATGTCACAAAAATACACCCTATACTATATATAACATTAAAAGTCTAATATTATATATGTATGAGTAAAAGTCAGTCTTACCGTTAGTAGGCCTCATTCACAAAGCTGGTCTAAAGGGGTGTTTAAGGAAATTGCCTATAAAATGGCGATTGAATGGGTATCCACTCTTACCCACCGCACTCTTGACTAGTGGAGGGTCGTTAGCCGAACGGGTAGGATAGGACAAAAACCTTCCATTATAAGTATAATGAATTACAAAAGTAACTAAATGCTTTCACAAAATTCCCAATCTTAGTTACTCTAGGCAAAAGTGAATTGATGCAATTCCATGAAATTACACTTTGTACCCTTGCGAAGACGTTAGTGGAGCGTGTGTGGTTAACCGGCACACTAAATGGTTCTAAGCAAAGGTAGCAAAAGGTGACTCGATGTTTGTCATAGTTCGGTGGAGCGTGTGTGGTTAACCGGCACATCGAATAAGTGACTATAACATGTGGGGGCACCATGTAAGTTTGCATGGTTATTCACACCCGCTTTGTGATCCTCGGTATCCCAGTCACAAACTAGAGGGGCATATCGAGATTTAAACATGCCATTGAAATGTTCAATGAATCTCAAAAGATCTAGGAATTTTCAATAGATTTAAAACTTAAATTTCTTTTCGTTTTTCATGGTGGAAATTGGTAAATCGTCATTTACCTACCTTCAAATAACTAGATTACGACATCCCTTTTCTAGGTTGTAGTATATTGTGTTGGATCCTAGCCTCGATGTTTCATTTGGGTGTCACATCGAGGATTCTAATCAACTAACTTGAATTTGTTTTCTCCGGTTTTGTAGATGTCAAAGTATGACAACTATGGCATTCCCAAATCCCGTGGAACAAGCTTTCCACATGAAGATGATATTCCACGACTCGATCGAGGAACTAAGAGATCATGCTTCACTTCCTCCACCTCCTCCTATTATTCTCCCTAACCCACGAGTTCAAAAGATTGAAAAGTTCAAACTCACTCAAGCCCTTTTGGCAACTAAACATGAAGAAGGAAAGTCAGTGTGTGCACACATCCTAGAGATGAAGTCACACATTGATAGATTAAGAATTTTGGGATCTGTTGTCTGTGAGGAGCTGGCTGTTGACTGGGTTCTTCAGTCACTTCCTGACTCATATAGTGAGTTCGTAAGAGAGTACTATATGATGAACCACGACGTAACCCTCATTGATCTCACCTATATGTTTATTGTTGCTGAATCAGCAATGATTTGGCGCACTGCAAAAGCAAAGTTGATTGGTGGATCTGCCTTCTGAACCTCTATGGATATAGGCAATAGCAACGAAAGGCATGCCATGATCAAAAAGTTTGATCATAAGAGAAAGGCAAAGTCAGAAGTAGTTCCGTGTGCTGTTCCAAAGAAGTCAATTTGCTTTTATTGCCAAGAGAAGGGGCATTGGAGATGAAGCTGCCATATTTACCTAAGAAATCTAAGAGATGGGAGAGTCAAAACGTATGGCTCTGCTTTAGGTAAATTCCATTAACTAACTCTTCCTATTCTAGATTCTTAATACATGATGTGATAAGATTACATTTGATGTTTTGTAGGATCGAAGAAAGTAAATGAAGCTTAAGGGAAGAAGTGAGCAGAATCTAATCGTGAAGAAATGGATTTCGATCGCATTGCTTGAAGATTGGATTCTTGAGCTACTACTTAGAGTTAGAATAGATTGCTAAGAAATATGTATTAACATAGTTTTTCAATGAATTGCATTGTAAGGACAAATTTTTCCGCAATAAAATAAAATTTTATTTTATCTATTTATTTATCCTTGCAATGGCGTGTATGAAAAATTGATGTTTGAATGTTTCTGTTATTAGCAATAATGGATTTGATTCTTAATTATGTTATTTGTGGAAAATGTCGAGATTTTACCAAATGGGGAGAGTTTCTCATCGCCCAAGTTTCAAGTGGATAGAAACTTGGAATCATGCAACTTGGTTGCACGATGAATGAGAAAGTTCATATTTGAAAATTAGACTAATCCATTGACAAAGTGTCAGGTGAAGGACTAAGAGATCTAGTACACAAAGTTGTGTGTTGATCAAGTCCGCCATAAGAGTGACAAAGATATTCTTCATGATTCACTAAAGGTTTAGTAAATATCATTATACTTATAAGATTAAGTGTAATTTTGAATTGATTGAAAGAGTTTAAATCAATAGCAGAACGAATAAGAAGAATCCAGTAGGCAGAAAGATAAAAGTTTCTCTATTCTAAGAAGAAGGGAGAGTACCTTTTATTATGTTTTATGATAGGTCTTAATGATTAAGAACCATATCTCAATTGATCCTCTAAGTGAGTCTTAGTACAATTGCATGTCTAAGAAGAGGAATCAAGAATCGAAGAAATGGTTAAATCAAAAGGTCAATCATACTTCGTTCTAAAAACAAGTCTTAGAGTTAAGATTGTGACATTGAGTGACAAGTATTAAGAAGGTTTATAACATTCATCAAATGTAGAATTTGGAAAAAGGTTTTCTTGTTCTTGCACATTTGAAATTGCTAAGTTGTGATGTCTTGGATTAGACAAAGACAAACGAGGACAAATTTTGTGAAGTGTTTTGTCTTGATAAAAGCTACACTAACTCTTGAATATTTGTTTGTCAAGAAATGTTTATTGACAAGAGAATCTTATATGTCAAGGAGTCAGTGGGAGTCTTAATGGTCTTGAAAGGGTTCAATAACAAATCAAAATAAACCTTATCGAACATCACTAGCACACGACTTGAGGTTTACAACCTATCGTGTTGACACTATCTTGTTTCTGTGTCGTTCCAATCGAGTTAATTATGAATATGAGTTCTATGAGTTCTCATTTGAACGCATAAAAGGCAAGCACCTTGATCAATGAAAAGTACATTGATAGGAAAGGGTGAGCTGCTTAACTACTTGGAAGACATGGTGGGCAGCCGTGTTACCATAAGGCAAGAGATCAAGATTGAGAAAGTTCGGTCCATATGAGTTTGGATTTGTCGCAAACTTTGGTTTTGACAAATTCACATGGATAGGAACACATACACCATAAAATCTAAGTGTCATAAGATTCCCTCCTTCATAAAAATGACTGTGAGGAAATGCTTTCACTAAGAGAGATTTTAAGAAGATAGTAATTGTGAAAATTGGATTCTCGAATTCGATTATGGTTACGGTATCCCATTCCATGATTCGAATTGTGAGATTTGGCAATTAGTCTGAATTGTTTAGACACACATGTGAGTTATTTAAGGCAAAGGTGTATAACTTTACGAAGCTTAGATAAAGGATTATCATGTCAAAGCTAGTAGGAGCATAAGTGTTATACTTATTCGATAATAATCATCATGATAGTAGGAGCCTAAATGTTGTGCTTGTATGATTATTAAAACTAGTATTGCAAGTTAGCAATATTAATTATAGAAAACAAGAGTTATCCTTTGCAAAGTCGTAAGGGTTGAATAGTTGTTTTGCTATAATTAAGGGAGAGAATATTATGCTTCATTTCAAATCTAAAGGCTTAGGTTGTGGAATGTTAATAAATTTAGTCAAGGATACATAGTGCGTTCTCAAATTTCGATTATGATCATGGCATCCCTCTTCATACTTCGAATTGTGAGAATGTGACACATTAAATATTATGGCAGAAGATTGATAAAGTATCATATCTTTATGTAATACATTATGCATCGTGTCTCATACGCTTCGGGTATAGGATCGATTGCAAGCGTTATAATATTTAACCATTCTAAAATTTTCCAAATGTCTAGCGCATTTAGAGGGAAAAAGGACAAGAATCGGTTTTGACTAAGATAATTAAACAACTATCACAGGATGATCCAAAGTTCGCCGAGGATTGGTCGCTTGTGAGTAGTTGGAAGTATAGTATTGGATGGACCATATCGACATTATTATGAATAGATAAGATTCTATTAAGAATGAGTTTTCATATGGAAAATATGGAAATGGTTCCATATTAGGAGTTGGATATTGAGAGTCTATGTCTAGATTAGAAAATTTTATGCAAAAGGATGTTCAAGGAATATATTTTGAGTGAGAGACATCACGTCTATGGAATTGTATTGTAACAATCTCATATAGAGGACTTTGTAATTTCATTAGCAATAGTCATTGTGACTTTTGTACTATGACATTATGAAAGGATCATTGCATAAAATGTTAGAATCTAGCATATTCTATAAGTGGTAAGAATTTGATATTCTTTCAGTTGTGAAAAAGGATTAGGAGTTGTGAAATGAGTATGATTGGAAATGTGTTCATTTGATCTATTTCACAAAGTAAGAACCGTAGGTAAACATTGTGTACATGCTAAGAGCATGGGACAAGTGTAGTAATAATTCAAGTAAGAAGTTGATTACCCGAAACAACAAATAATGAGTAATCAATATGGTGATAGATAAAAGGTGTTTTATTTATACTCAAAAGTTTGGGGCCATAAGGGCTTAGTATTATTCTTGTGTTTCACTTTGCATGTTTTGACTTCCTGAATAATTTAATTGGTTCAGAATAGTCAAATTATTCGAACGGACCACAGTCGTTCATATGTTGGAAGTAGGTATGAATGAAGACTGTCGTGAATTGGTGTGTGGATTGTCTAAAGTGTATTAGACATAAGCAATTGTTTGCTGCAACGTTCATGAGTGCTTATGAATATGATTTGAGCATTGGATTAAACCCACACTCACTTGGATCACTTCATGAATTGTATCACGAGTGATTGGTGAGACGATAACATCTTATATTCTTGAAACCGAGATGTGTGAGTTGTATCTTGCGAGTCGGTTACACATTGATAACATGTAAACGCACCAGTAACTTGGTGTTATAAAACATATTGTTGTGTGTAATTCGGTAAGTGAGTGCAAGCGAGCATTGAGTCAAAGTTTATCCGTTCCTTTTATTCAAAGTAGGATAAAAGCGATATCTTTGGGCCCCTCGATGATTTAGTGATGACACCTAAGCGCTTGGCCGAGCCGGGACTAATTTGATGTGATCAATTGTAGTCTGTTGCCAGTCGTCATAAATCGGAAGTCGGGAAATAGTATAGAGAGAATGATTAGAATTCATGTCTTATATCTATACGATATCTAGAATGGACGAATATATGATCCCTTATCTAAAGGACACGCGTATCTGATAAGATCAGAGTTGACAGCGACTTTGGAAAGCTACGATTGCAGATCAGGATCTAAAGTCAAACGCAAAATAGTTATTAGACTTATCCAAGTGGGAGACTGTTGGATTAGTGTCTAAGTCCATAACTATTTTGATATGTACTTGACCCGATGGTGCATGGTCCTTTTGGGTTGCCTTCACCAAAGCAACTTGATAGGAGAATTATGGAGAGAAAGGATTAATTATGATTTATTAATATATTATGAGAATAATATATTAAAGGAGAAATCATATTGTTTAATTAATATTAGTCAAGAATTAATAAGAATTAAGTTTGTGGCTAAAAGACATTAATTAAACTTAAGGGACTAGAACTGTCAATTGTGTGATAGTTGAATATTGGGCTAATGGACTCCATATTAGAGGGGCGGACAAATTCTATGGGGAAACCCATTAGAAATCGTCCTAGGCCTCTAAGGAGGGAGTCCATGGGTTGCTTAGGGCCTAAGCATCCAAATTAGGGTCTCCTTGTTAGATAACCCTAATAGCCTCACTATTTAAAGGACCCTTGAGACTCAAAAACGTGGTGAACTTATTCCTCAGGGTTTCCACACGTTTTGGGCAGCCTCCTATTTCCTTATTCTTCATCCTCTTGCTATTGGTGTTTGTGAACCATTAGAGGAGTGACATTTGTGACTCTAAGCTTTCTAAAGTCATTACAAGGAGGGTTTGAGATTGTTATTGCTACATAACAATCAAGGTAAGATCTAAATCCCATTCATAAGTTAATTTAATTAATTGTATGCTAGAACTAGGGTTTAAAGTCTTGGATGAATTGCATATACAATAGAGAAACCTAGATCCAAGCATTAGGGTTTGTATGAGCACATAGGATGTTCTTATGGCCAAAACCCATCAGTATGAACAACTCGTCGAGTCCCTCCACTACTAGATCTGAGCCCTAACTCACCGAGTCCATTACCTACTCACCGATTCCACCCTAAACTCTCAAACGGGGAAAAAATCGGGAACTCGCGACTCGACTCGTCGAGTCTGAAGAACGACTTGTCGAGTCCTATGCATGTCATTACTATATAGTCGATTCTGCTCGAATCCAGTGCATTCCATTCATAGATCTGGGCTCCTAGGGCTGGTTTTTCACGTAAAGTTTCTAACTTTACGTGCATACATGCTAATATGATGCTCAAATACCCAAA
Source organism: Lactuca sativa (assembly GCF_002870075.4). NCBI lineage: Eukaryota > Viridiplantae > Streptophyta > Magnoliopsida > Asterales > Asteraceae > Lactuca > Lactuca sativa. The sequence goes on along the minus strand of NC_056628.2, from coordinate 12,955,848 downwards.
ATAAGCTAAAAGAAGACATCTAAGCTTGGAATGGAAACTTGGCTCAATAAAGGGGGCAACCTTGAGCTTAAGAGGCTCTGGAAAGCTTAGATCTGAAGTCCATTCATCATATCAACTCTTAATTCGACCTTAAAGTCTAGAAAGGGCTCAAAATCAATAAGAGCAAGCTTTTCAAGAGATCTAATTGATAATAAGCAAAGGTTAGAGCTTGATACCTCAAAGGGGACTGAAATGCAACAAGAAATTCGGATCTACTTGCTCCCCTTGAATACTTCTATTCTCTCTTCTTCCTCAAATCCCCAAGATGCACTAAAAACCTTCACAAGTGAGAAAATGCTCCAAAAATGCTTAAGAACGGCTAGGGTTTCATATGGGACTCTTTGTGGGTGAGGGAGGCTGGTCTTGGGGCACATAAGATGTTTAAATAGGGTGCAAACCCTAGAAATTAGGGTTTCATCCAGACTGGCAGACTCGCCGAGTCCGAGAATATAGACTCGTCGAGTCGCCAACTTAAACCGCGTGCAATCCTGTCTCTACTCGACGAGTCGGGCTACTGACTCGTCGAGTGCCTCTTAAGAAATAAAAATTACTTTATTTAAACCACATACCAGAAATGGGGCGTTAAAGATTAAAATACATACCTTTTGCTACAATAAAATATAGGAAACCTTGATCTTCAATTCTTCATTGGAAAACAAGCACCAATATTATAGATATCTCTAATGGCTAACACTTAAAACCCTAGAAAAATAGGAACGAAATAGTAGAGAAGAGGGAGGAAAGAAATTTTGATTTTTGCCTTTAAAAGGATAGGGTCGAATTTTGTTTCCCAATGGTCCCTATTTATAGCTAGTGGATCTATATGATAAACCCTAATTTGAATAATTAAATAATAAAATTTAATCTATTCAAAATAGTTACCGTTATTAGTTACCAGGAGGCTTGTAGAACCTTTTTGGAACTCCTAGAAACCATCCATACTAAGGATGGTTCTAGAATTGTCTTCCTGGTTCAATTATGAACAATTACAATTCAACCATTTCACATTTTGATTAATTCTAATTAATCCAAAATTAATTCATAATTAATTCTGATTAATTCTAATTTAATTCTAAATGATTTCTAATTAATTTATTAATCATATAATAAATTAACAAACCATTTCCTCACTATCCTAAAGGCATTTCTAGATATTTCTAGTTATTGAGATCAATCCAAAAAGGACTTTGCTTTTATTCCATAAAAGTTATATCAATTTAATTATGACATTAGACACTTAATCCAATAGATGTGATGTGAAAAGATGAATTTAGGATTTATTAATGATTATGAATAAAACCTTTTAGTAAAACCTACACTCTGATTTTTCAAAAATAATTATGGTTGGACTTTCAGGATGTTACACACACACAGAGTTAACATAAAACTTAATCAAATGTCGTTACCATTAGTAATAAGTCAATTGGGGTCTTGTCATTATTGTGAGTGGATGATGCCTAATATTAAAATCATTTTTAATAAGTCAAGAGTGGTCACTTGTCGTTACTGTTAGTAGATGACGCATAATGAATTCATGATCCAGGAGCAGGAAAGACGTCGACTTATAATTGGTCTTGCTCGAGGAGATGAAAAAGAATTAGGGCTTGCTTTCTCAATTCACATCTATGAGCGATGATTTATCTATCTCTTGCTCGCTTCGATCGGACTCTGGCAGCTTAGGGAAGAATGATGGCTCGCTAACAAGGCTCCTAAATGACCGCTCAGAAGGTCTATCGCTTTTTTTCCCAATCTATCACTCGCTCGTCCCTCTCTCATGAAAGATTGTCTCTCCTCTCCTGGCTGGCCAGGAAAACTCTGGCATAAAGTCATTATTATTTCCTCTTGTCTTCGTTATTACTCATTTGACCTCGAATCACCATTAAGTACATATATTTCCACTTTTATTTTTCATTTTCTTTTATAAAGATGTTGAGTTGACATAAAACTTAACCAAATGTGAAAAGTATCATCAAAATACGATCATTCTAAATAATCATATGTGTTGCAATGAACAAAATCACGAAGAACAAAATATTTGATACCGATTATATGAGAGTAAAAGTGATAACAATTGGTAGGAGAAGTCTAATGGGGAAGTAGAAACAATGGCAAAGGCATACCGGGGACTAAGAAAAAGAAACACAATAAATAAATAAAATATAGAGTAAAAGTGATAACAATTGATAGGAGAAGCCTAATGGAGAAGTAGAAACAATGGCAAAGAGATGTTAGGGGATTAAGGAAGAGAAACACAATAAATAAATAAAATATAAAAATTCTTTGTAAAAACATGGTTACAAGGTTTGAACAGAAGTCTTTTTATGTGACACAAAAAATAAATAAAATATAAAAATTCTTTGTAAAAACATGGTTACAAGGTTTGAACACAGGTCTTTTTTGTGACACTTTAAGCCTTACCATCTCAACTCCAAGTGCGTTTATTTTGTAAGAGTATTTACATTTATATTTATCTAAAAGGCTAAAACTATACATACACTAATTGTAATTTTTTTGTTTAACTGAGATCATATTTGTTGGTTTATTTGGTACAAATATGATTTTTTTTTTGTAATTTTGTTTATCGCAGAAAATATGATTATTTAGTTTCACATTTGATTAAGTTTGATGTTGGAATTAATGTACAAAAGTCCTGTTATTTTGGGAAATTTTTTAATAAAATCCTAAAAGTTTTTTTTTAATAAAAAAATCCTGATTATTTAACATTTTACCCAAATTAATGAAAAAATCATTTTTTATATTTGAACATACAAATTATATGATTTTTCTCAAAATAATAAGAATTTTTTGTTAAAAAAAGTTTAGAATTTTTTTGAAAATTTTCTTAAAAGTCTAGGAAGTTTTATGTAGGTTTTCCTTTTATGTTAACTCAAAACCGAAAACTACAAGTGGCATATCCGTAATTAATGGCAATTAGAAGGTCAAAGGAGTGATATTGAAGAAGACAAGAGAAAAGGAGAATGACACTATACCTGACTTTTCGTGGCCAATCCTGTTGCCTGCTCGTGGAACAGGAATTCATTACGCGCCGTCTACTGGCGTAGTATATAAATCAATTTCTGGGTTAAGTAACGGCGTTTTCGATCATATCCTGGATTCTGGAGAGAGAGAGAGAGAGAGAGAGAGAGAGAGAGAGAGAGAGGGTCTTGGAGCTGAAACCTGAAGCAGCAGCAGCATCAGTTCTTCTGGTTTTCTAATCTGTTTATTTGTAACTGAAGATTGGCGATTCAGGGTTTCGATTGAGCTGATTAAAGTGTTATAAACTTATAAATTTATTTGGGATGTTATGATCGTAAGTATGCATATAATGTGGCGAATTTAATGGTTTTGGAGGTTTATGTTTATAGAGATTTATGTAATACAAGAATTTGAGTTGCTTGTGTCGTTTAATTTACGTTTTGACCATGGAGAATCGGGGGTCAGCATCTCTCTCACCTGAAGGTGAAACTTCTTCGCCTATTTATTCTTTTGATAATTTTCAGGGCTATGATAATTTTGTTGAATATTATTCTTCGAGTTTTTGTTTGAATATGTTATTGACGTGTTCATGGGGATGATTCTCCTCGGTCACGAATCCACTCGGTCTTCTTGACTCACGACTCAAATCCTCAATGAATTGATTTTGAATATCAATATTCAAGGTTGAAATCTTGAACAATAAGAATACGATTTCAAAATCAAAATTGGACTCTGATAATGTGTTGGAAGATTCAATGATTTTTGTTTTATATTGATATATCGTTTTCTATTATAATCAATTATGCTGAAAGTGTTATATTCTCTGTGGATTTGTCGTTTGATTCGATTATGAGCAATGGAAGATCTGCTGTATAAGGAGCTATGGAAGGCATGTGCGGGTCCACTAGTAGATGTTCCAAGAGATGGAGAAAGAGTTTTCTACTTTCCTCAAGGCCACATGGAGCAAGTAAGTATAATTAAACTTGTTAATTTTCCTTCAAAATCTCTCATATCCTTTATATTTTCAACATTCTTTTGACCTTCAACTTCTATTCTTCTTCTTCTTAAATCTTGATTATATACGGTTTTTTCTCAGTTAGAGGAATCCAATAATCAGGAAATCGATCAGAGTATTCCTCACTTCAATCTCAAATCAAAGATTCTCTGTCGTGTTGTTTATACTCAGCTTCTGGTAAGTATGTACACATGTTGTTCTTACAGTGTGTGATTTGGATTATGAAGTTTTAGAATCTGGATTTTGTTACCATTACAGGCTGAACAAGATACAGATGAAGTTTATGCTCAAATCACTCTACTTCCAGAAGCAGATGTAAGAGTTCACATCTTTAAATTCTTTACAATTTATAACCTTTTGTAACTGTTTTCTTTTGTAATAATGGACAGCAAAGTGATCCTACTAGTCTTGACAAATGCATTGATGACCCTCCAAAGGCAAGTATTCACTCTTTCTGCAAAGTCTTAACAGCTTCAGACACAAGCACTCATGGTGGTTTTTCAGTGCTCAGAAAACACGCAAATGAATGCCTACCTGCATTGGTAATTTCACTCTCTTTCTTTTCTTCTAATTTCATATGTTTTCAACAGTTTAATTTTCTAATTTTTTTGAAGTATTTTTGTTCAGGACATGTCTCAGCCTACTCCTACTCAAGAACTTGTAGCTAAAGATCTTCATGGGACTGAGTGGCGATTTAAGCATATATTCAGAGGTCATTCATTATGTTCTCATGTTTATATGTTAGTACAAATTATAAAACATATATATTTGTGTTTTTATTAAAATTTAAAAGTAAGATCTTTTTTTTGATTGACCAGGTCAACCGCGAAGGCATTTGCTTACAACAGGATGGAGTACTTTTGTTACTGCTAAAAGATTGGTGGCTGGGGATTCATTTGTATTCCTTAGGTATTAATCGCAATGTTTGACTGTTTTTCAAACATCTAAAAGACTAACATACCCTTTTCTTTTGTTTTACTATGTGATCATTTATAGGGGCGAAAATGGAGAATTACGTGTTGGAGTCAAACGTGTTGGTCAACAACATAACTCCATGCCATCTTCAGTGATTTCAAGCAGAAGCATGCGCCTTGGTGTTCTTGCAACTGCTTCACATGCAGTTTCTACACAAACCAGATTTGTTGTTTACTACAAACCAAGGTTTTTTTTTTTTTTTTTTTTACTTGATTCCATAAAAGTGAATATTTACTGTATTAAACACTTGCTGTAATTTTACAGGACAAGTCAGTTTATCATAGGCTTGAACAAGTATATTGAATCTGTAAACAATAAATTTAGCATTGGCATGAGATTTAATATGCGGTTTGAGTGTGAAGACTCTCCAGAAAGAAGGTAAACATAATATTTATAAGCAACTGATACAAAAATATACTTTTCCATGAAAATTTTCTTCATATTTATTAGGTTTACGGGTATGATTACTGGAGTAGAAGACCTTTCTCACCAATGGGAATGCTCTCAATGGCGCTCATTGAAGGTAAACTAATCACACAAATTATTTCAGGTTTTTTTTATTTAGAATAAAAACACAAAAATAACCACTTTTAGAGGTGACATTTTGCAAAATGGCCAACCTTTTTGGCTTTTTATGCAATGGCCCACTACAAAATTGTTTTATGCTGCAAAATGGGTTTTTTAATGGTGTCCACCACAATATAACTTTATATATATATATATATATATATATATATATATATATATATATATATATATATATATATATATATATATATATATATTGTGAAACTGTTCTTCATATACTCTGCAACATTCCAAAAGCAATATTGCAGCATAAAATGATTTCCACATTGAGAAATTTGTGCAAAAAATACAAAAGAAAATGTCATTTTGTTAAAAACCCCCCACCCATTTGGGTCAAATTTGTAAATTTCAGTTTTTGTACACTAGTCAAAGCTTTGACCTTTGTCTTAAATGCATGACGTACACTACAGGTCCACCCATTTGGGTCAAATTTGTAAATTTCAGTTTTTGTACACTAGTCAAAGCTTTGACCTTTGTCTTAAATGCATGACGTACATTACAGGTCCAATGGGTTGAACCCACATCAATAGTGAGACCAGACAGGGTTTCACCATGGGAGATTGAAACTGAAACTCACGCCACCACATTTATTCCAACAAGTTCGGGTCAACCCGTGGGCGTGGGAGTGGGACCCAACAAAACTAAAAGGCCTCGACCTCCGGTCAACCTCCCTCTCCCTAATGTTGACTTATTAAAGAAGTCTGAAAACGTTTCTACTTGTAGATTATTTGGTTTTGACTTAAAGATTGTAGTCCCATCTGTTGAAAGACATGAACCTGACCAAAAAGATTGCAAACAAACTGGTTTGACCCGGACCCGCACTAAGGTACAGTTGTCAATTCAAGTCTTTTTTTTTTTTTTTTATGGTAATATGTTTTTGTTTCGCCTGCATTTAAATGGGTATGTAGAGTAAGTTACAATTTTGGTACCTTAGTATTTTTGATTTTTTCAATATTGGTCCCAAAAGGTTTTTCTCTTGCAACTTTGGTCCGAAAAAGTTTTCTCTTTCAATTATGCTCCTTATTTGAGGTTTTCTAATGTTTTTTGCTTCTTGTTCCAAGTAAAATAGATGTAGGGTAAATTACATTTTCAGACTCATATTTTGTTTTTTGTGATTTTGGTCCTTATTCGAGCTTTTTCATAATGTTTTTGGTCCCTGTTCTAAGTAAAATGATTACTTTTGGGACCAAATTTACAAAAATCGGTTATACCCAGGGACCAAAATTTGTCATTTTACTCTGAACATGGACCAAAATCGTTACAAGAACGTAAAATAAGGACCAAAATTACAGAAATCAGCTATACTCAGGGACTAAAAATGTAATTTACTTGTTAATGATTGAAGGTTCAAATGCAAGGAGTAGCAGTGGGTCGTGCAGTGGATTTAACAATGCTAAAAGGGTACAATCATCTCATAGATGAACTTGAAGAGATGTTTGAAATCAAAGGGAAGCTTCGGTCAAAAAGTCAATGGGAAATTGTGTTTACTGATGATGAAGGAGATATGATGCTCATGGGTGATGATCCATGGCAGTAAGTAACCATGTTTATTATATATATATATATATATATATATATATATATATATATATATATATATATATATATATATATATATATATATATATATATATAATTTTACTAATTATTGAAAGTTCAAATGCAGGGAGTTCTGTAAAATGGTGAAACGGATTTTAATATGTTCGTGTCAAGATGTGAAAAAAATGAGTTGTGGAAGCAAACTGCAACTTTCTTCCTATTTAGACAATGAGCTTTCTGGGTTTAGCTTGGAGGCTGCTGAACATTGACAAAATTGCCCTTTTTTTTATTTTTTTTTTATTTTTTAATGTTTTAGTCTCTTGAAATCAGGTGTTTGAATGTTTGATGTAGTTTCTTGTGGTTGTAATTTATGTTATTTGCTTAAGCCTTTTTTTCCTCTGATGTTGGATAAGGTGTTGTCTAGATAAAAAAAAATGTAGACAAGGGCAAAAAGGTCATTTCGCATTAACTTAAGGGCCCAGCTGTTAAGTCTAATGATCCAAGGACGAAAAAGTCACTTCTGTCTGAATCTTGTTCTGTACAAGTGGTTTTCATCTTATTGGTCATTTTTTTTTGTTATATTTGATTCGAGAGTTCTTAAAAGAGAAGAAACACAAGGGCAATTACCATTTTGCCCATTTTGCCCGGACTTAACAGGACCAGCTGATGGTGTAAAGTCTAATGATTCAAGTACAAAAAACGCATCCATGTTTTTTGTAATTATATTTAATTTTGGGGTTCTTGAAAGAGACAAAGAAGATAGGGGCAAAATAGTCAATTTGCATTGACTTAATAGTTAAGATGAAAAAAGTGACAAAAGGTGGCCAAATCTCATATCTTGTTTTCTATCGTAGTTCATAGGTCACAGTTTATTTGTAATTAAAGCCTAACTATTACTACCAAAGTCATGAGTGATCTTGTACGTACATACAACTTGGATGACAATTGGTACAACATTGAAGCATGTATTATTGATCTAGTCTAAAGAGTAATGACTATTCTACCCTTCTAGCAAAATTACTTTCATGCAAATCCAAGAATCATGGATAAGGAACATTAATAACAACAGATTCTTGATTTGGATGTGACTTGTCGTCCATACTTGAACTAGATGATGACCCTTCGTCAAATATGATGATCACACTATGTTCTGAAGGAACTCTTTGTAAGCTCGAACTCATGTTGGTCATGGTGGCTGGTTCAGGAACCACTGGCGGCTCTTGGTGGCTGTCTTTGGCGGCATTATTGACGACTGAGCATCTGCAGAGTGGACATGTGGTGTTGGAATGGAGCCAGTTTCTAATGCAATCACCATGGAACATGTGATGGCAGGATGGTATTTGATGTAGCTTCTCATTCATCTCAAAATCTCCAAGACAAACACAACACCTTCAAATTGAATTTTCATGGAGTTTCCATTAGATTTTGTTACAATCCATTGATGAATGACTTTTTTAAAACAGTTTATGAAGAATTTTGATATTCTTGTGGAAATGAATAGATATACTATAGTTTATAATTCATATTAAGAATTCATTCCCACAAGAATGTTCTTAATATTGTGATTTTAGTAACTCATGTTGGTAGTAAGAGTGGGTGGGACCCAGAGTGGCCTTACTTTTTTTTAGTTTATAAGAATGTGTTACTTTTCAAATTATCACTTACAAAATTAGTGTTTTTCACATCTTTGAGGACACTATGGTTGGTTTGTAATAAAAAACTACATGCAATGATTCAAGAACTAGTCGATCACTCAAAAATCTAGCCTCAAGTATGGGATACGTACATTGAATCCTTTGTGTATAAATCTTCATCAAACAAGATCACACTGAGCTTGTCTTCAAGGTTTATCTTCGATCCCATATCGCTCTATAAGAAAAATAGACAACATAAGAATTAAGATGAGAGAGAGAGAGAGAGAGAGAGAGAGAGAGAGAGAGAGAGATGCTTATACATACATATTGATGAAGAGTTGAAGAATCAGCTTGATTCCTTGAGGTTCTTAGATGGAGTATAGATGAAGAAGACGAAGAATTGGTGTTGCTAAAAGTTTTTTTGAGGTAGAACAAGTAAAACAAGAGGAAAAGTATTATGGAGAAGAGTATTGGGATGGAAAATATGAATGCTTGGTATAATTTCATTTGAAGTGCTTGAGAATACAAGTGAGAGCCAACACCACCACTTGTACTTGAAGATTGAAGGTACCCCATTGCCTTTTTAACTACTTAATTTTCTTCTGGTCACCAACCAAAATTAGTCTAGATATATCACAAGAGTGAAAAGAAAGATCCTTCTTCGGTTTCTATTATAAAGACTAAAATAGACCCTAGTGGTGTTTTCTTGATTTCTTGATCAAGCTAGGATCTGATCAGTATATGGATGTGAATGTAAACAGATAAAGTAGGAATCTTTTGACAGAAAGAGAAGGAGGGTGTCTTATGGTTTGTGCTTTCGAACACCTACTCAAAGCTTATATAGGAAGGGAATAAAGATACTTTTATGGGTTTTGTACACGAAACTTAAAGAAACCCTAGTGGATTGATTGCTTCTTCATGGAATGGGAACCCGAGTGTACGGATGCAAGTTAAGTGAAAGTTAGTATCTTTTAGTGGAAAAGAAGACGGGTTTGTGTTTATAAGTACCAACTCAGAGTTTACAAGCAAAAGAGCGAAAAGATGCTTGTTCCGTTTTTATGCATGAAACATAAAGAAACCCTAGTGGATGTCAAGTTACTTGATTGAGTCAAGACATGAGTCTATAAATGAAGCTGAATGAGAAAGTGAAAGTTAGAATCTTTTGGGAGATAAAGAAGGCTGTGCTTCTTTCTAGTGACCAACTTATCAATTCATATGAGAATAGTTGAAAGACCCTAGCTTGTTTGGTTTTATATATGAAAAATACATAACAGAATCCCCAGTGGATTACTTAATTGAGTGAGTAACCAAGGGATGGGGTGTATATATGGAACAAGCTATAGTGGATCATGTTTGATGGAGATTACATGGGTTGTGAGTTAGATATGAAAACGACAATGAAAAAAGCAAAAACAAAGGTGAATATGATCGGTATAAGTAATGGCTTTTGACATGAAGCAACAATTGATCAAAGGGAAACATTATGATTATTCCTTCCCATCACAAGCTCATTATAACATGGCACTAAGGACCAAGGGACCCTCCAACATTTCACACACACACACATTATATATATATATATATATATATATATATATATATATATATATATATATATATATATATATATATATATATATATATATATATATATATATATATATATAAATTACAAACATCACATCATTCATATTGGTGCACTAAACTAATATGCTTAATTTCACTAGCAAAGGCTTGATCTTGGGTAGGTATTTAATTTGCATATAATAGAGCATGCAATCTCTTTTTGGCATACTTTGTGCGAGTTGGACAAAAGATTTTATACCCTTTTTTTAGATGTATTATATTCAGTAGTTTGAATATATGTTGTCATATCAAAATTTAAGTAAAAATCTGTTTATATAATGTTGCAAATTGTTAATTGTTTGCGTATAACAACATAGGTCGTATACATTTACTAGTTCCATTGTGACATGAGAGTAATGTAAATGAATTAAAGTTCTATCAAATCACATGTAAAGATTGTTATTAAAGAAAAACACAATTCCAAGTTAAAACGGATTTCACATTTAATTTTAGACAAATAAAAAATAGTATGTAAAGGAAGTATGACTTGATGTCATGTCTCTCTCAAACAGTGTTGTATCAAAATGGGCCACCAAATAAAGATTCTCTACATGCATTTTAATCTAGAGAGTGTCTTAAATTCCTCATATTTGATTTGTTTATAACTTTATATACTAAAACCAAGTGCTCCAACCTTTTCTTTACAACTCATAATTACTCTTTTTTAAAATGATTTTAAATACCAATTGTTAAGTTTCAAAAACCATTTCTCTGATACAGTTTAATGAATGTTAAAGTACGTTTGTAAATTAAAAAATAAAAAAAAACAAAATAAAAATAAAATTTGTATACAACTGAATATTGTTTTTTTCCCTATCCACTCCTACCCATGTCCATACTCCATACCCAAACGTAAACCTAAGTCGAAAAGAAACAGCAAACAATTTCTTTTTTTTCATTTCGATTATCTGGTTAACCAATTAACCGTTTTATAATCCTCATTTGAAATATATTAAAAACACATATATAATTCAATACATATCAATAGAAGGCAAACGGGCAACAAATTGCACCATTAGCCCTTTTCTGAATGACAAAACTAATTCTTTTGAATACATCTATGGATCTAGGAGATATAACATTAGAATGCATGACCCGTTGGACTTTGTTGAGGAGCTTCACCGTCTTTGGTGCGAGAAAATCAAATGTGTCAAATGCAAAAGGCACAAACACATGTTGATTTTCTATACATGCATTCTCGTGTTTTGCCACTTTGCACGCAGCGACTTTCAAAGCGGTATGCCCTGCTATGAAACCCCCGCTCCTCAAACCGACGAGAGGAGAGACCCTAGTAAGATCCACACAAGCGTGTTTCCCTCCTACCCATCTAAAGACCAAAATGTCAGCCGGCCTGAGTATGGATCTTCCATCCCGCGGGTGCGTCAAAAAGTTCATTGACGCTTCTTTCTTCACGGAAATACCAGCATGCCAAGAAGCATCAAAGAGAACATCCTAAACCACATCATGTCGGTACTTGAAAGCATGGAGCTCTCTACAATGAACAACATGTTCCCCAAAAGTGCCCAAACATGCCTTACGGCAAACTGGCATATCTCGTCAATTGAGAATAGAGGAATCATGAGGCGGTAACGAATGATAGTTCGGTACTCCACATGAGACATATGTTGGCCAAAGCCATCAATATGGATAGTTAGCAGAAAATACTGAGCATGAGGTGCCCGACGACACTCAAAAAATGCTTTATGTCTAATAGGCATGTCGAAGTCGACTTCCATATCTTTGACGATTTTGCTAAAAAGGGCACGGGCCAATGCTTTTTGGGATTTAGGGGGAGGGTGTCCTTATTAGTGAAACGGTTACAGTCGAATCTCGGAATCATATCGCGAAGACAAGTCAAAGCACATAAGTAATCAGAGTCCATACCATATATGCCACTGCCACGTAAGATGTGGTCTTGTAATGTCCAAGATTGGGCCCTCGAGGCTACAAATGCATAGGAGAAAACCTCGTATGCTGAGTATAAACCCAAACCATCGAAACGAATAGGTAAGGAAGCCAAACGCCACTAGATGTCTCCAAAGAAGGGGCCTCCACATACCACCATATCCTCGATAGACCCGTGCAATCCTTTATCAAAGAACAAAGTTGCATCTTCTATATGCATCGGTTGGCATGTCCTTAAACCAAAGAAAAGTTTTGCAAAGCCCATACATGAATGAAGCAAATGGAGCTCACTCTGCAAGTCACATAGTTGTGGAAGAAGACGCATCAAGTCAACAACATTAACTGCTCTCTTCATGGCCAGCCCGCTAATAAACCTTGCGTCTCTGCTTACAGCCCCCTCCCCCCCCCCCCCCCCAAGGAGCTTCACCCCCAAAGAAGGACTCCCTATATCCGTCGAGAATAAATCGGCACGAAGCTTCCTACCATCACAGGAGGACCAAAAAATCTTCGTTTTCTTGATGTTTAACTCAAGACCCAATCCTGGACCATTCGCCTGAATAATGTTCAACACGCTAGCCACCTCCTCTGAATCCCCAATGACAGTCCCATCATCTAGATACCAAGCATGGAGAATGAGCTTACAATTGTTTCTAATCTTGTGTACAAGGGAGTGCAAAATGAGGGCAAAAAAAAGAGGGCCCAAGGGGTCACCTTGTAGCACCCCAGTGGCAAACCGTATATGTTGGTCTCCTATATAAAGTCTCAATGCTTGCCCATATAAGAAATTCACCCACAAAGAAATAAAAGGGCACATCCTCTCAACCTCGTGGACCAAGGCTGATCTATCCACCAGGTTAAAGGTATTTGAGAAATCCACTATAAGCATTGCAAGAGACCCATCAGTGTGGTGTTCACTCAACATCCTATTAGCACTGGGTAACACAGCCTCAGCACCCCCGGATACACCAACCCCAAACTGAAAATAATTAAGGTACTTGGCCATTTCTTTACCCACACCTTTCATGGCAACCTTGGAAACCAGACGCCTCCCATATAGTGCCTACTGCAATTGGACGGATCCTGTTGTCAGATTTAATCAGAGGCATGAGAGGAGCGGATACAAACTCTGCCAAAATGGATAGACATCTTCCCGCTAACCATAAATTAATTAACCACTGTAGCGATAGCACGTATGTAACGACCCGTTCCCGGTATGATGATTCCTTGGTATTTATTTTGAAGTTTTGTATAGGGACTCGGCGAGTTCATAGCCTGACTCGCCGAGTAGGGACGGGATTTCGAGCACGTGTTAGCTGGCGACTCGGCGAGTCCATATTCTGGACTCGGCGAGTCTGTCCGTCTGGGAGAAACCCTAAATCCCCGGGTTGCCCACTATTTAAGCCACCTTATAGCCCCCAATCTCGCCTCCTTCACCCTCTAAAGCTGTGAGAAAAACCCTAATTCGTTCTTGAGTGTTCTAAGTGATTTTGTGTGCTAATTGTGAAGGCTTGAAGAAGGAGAAGAAGAAAGGAGCAAGGAGAAGAATTGTAGAGCGAAGATTCAAGGGAAAGCAAGAGTTCTTTGAGGTATTCTTCAGATTTCCTTCCCTTTTATGCTCTAAAATCCCCTTTAGATCTAGTTGATGCTTTTCTCAAGCCTTATGTTGATATGGAAGCCATTTTATGTCGAGATATCCATAGACCTGTTCATTTAGGGGTTGTAGAGCCCAGATCTATTGTCTTTATGGAGCCATTGTGCATCATAACCCTAGATCTACCCGTTTGAGTGCCTTTGTAGCCTTTATTCCCTTGTTCATGTGTTTGTACACGTAAAGTTGGAAACTTTACGTGGTAAATCAGCTTATTGGACCCAGATCTATCATTTGTATGTATTGGATTCGAGCAGAATCGAGTGTAGAATAGTTGCATGGCGGTGACTCGGCGAGTCGGAAGAACGACTCGGCGAGTCGAGTCGCGAGTCCCCGATTTCTTCCTTTTGAGCGATGTCGAGTGGGCCCAGTGAGTTGTGGAGTGGACTCAGCGAGTTCGAGGGTAGACTCAGTAATGGAGGGACTCGGCGAGTTGTTCATACAACTCGGCGAGTCCAAGGCAATCTTCTTAAGCTCAAGAACAACTCGTCGAGTTGTTCATATGACTCGGCGAGTCGGATGAAGATTGTCTGAGTTCTTGGATCGAATGAGTACTCGTCGAGTCGATGCCATACTCGACGAGTAGCAGCGAGTAGGGTCGAGGGATGAAAACAGGGACTCGGCGAGTTGGCGGCCCAACTCGGCGAGTCAGGTCAACTGTGGGTTGACTTTGTCCGAGGGTTGACTTTGACCAAGGGTAAAAGAGTCATTTTACCCAGTGCAGTGTTTAGTATTTGATTGAGTGTGTTTATGGACTTGTAGCCGGGGAGATACCGGAGCAGCAGCAGTTAGCCCTCAGAGCTATTCACTCAGCAGCCAGTTCACGAGGTGAGTTTCCCTTCAGTAGGAACGGGTCTACGGCCACAATGTCGGCCCGTGCAATTATCAGTAGTTCCGGTCTTTAGTTTGATGTAGTAGCTAGCTGGCTTGACGTCTTTGTGATTCAAGCATATTTGTGTTATGTGTTCCGGACTTCGGTCCGATGCAGTATGCAGTATGTGTGAATAAAATAGTTGTTATGTGATATGTTATGTCATGATCAGTCAGTTCCGGACTTCGGCCCGATGCAGTTAGTTCCGGACTTCGGTCCGATGCAGTCAGTTCCAGACTTCGGTCCGATGCAGTTAGTTCCGGACTCTGGTCCGATGCAGGGGACAAGGTCCCAGTCAGTTCCGGACTTCGGTCCGATGCAGCTAGTTCCAGACTTCGGTCTGATGCAGTGGGCAAGGCCCAGTATGTGTTTTATATGTATTGTATGGTATGTGGTAGTTTGGGGGAGCTCACTAAGCTTCGTGCTTACAGTTTTAGTTTTGGTTTCAGGTACTTCCGCTAGCAGAGGGAAGAGCTCGGGATGATGGCATCGCACACACCACGGCTTCAGCTTTTATCCTGGGAGTTGATTTAGTTCTTGATTTTTATATGTCATGGATATGATACAGTTTTTCCGCACAGTGTTTTATAATTATGTTGAGATACATCATGTATGGTTTTATGATATGACACACAGATTACGGTTTTTGGTTATGTTGAAAAACGAAATTTTTGGGTTGTATTTTTGGGTCGTTTCAAGTTGGTATTAGAGCCCTGGTTTGAGGGATTCGGATACACTTCCGGGTGTATCTGAACTCAAACTAAGGGGAAATAAAAAGATTTTTAAAAGGAAAATGTTTTCTAAAAGAATTTTGAAAGCACTTAGAAAGAAATAAATTTTTAAACAAGATAAGGGTGTGGTGCATGCGATCAGCCGAGCTCAAGTAAGTACTCCCAAATTACCCATACAAGTTATTTGTTCAGTTTCAGTTTCAGTATAACAGCATGCTAGTATAGGACTAAGGATCTAGGAGGATGCCTTATGTGCCTGCTTTATGTGTTACAGCTTTATGAGTATTGCATGTTAGTATTGAGTAGACAGCAGTAGGATAGCCTGTTTAGGTTATGCCTGATAGTATGAGCTTAGCACTGTATGCTAGATCAGTTTCTCGTTTTGAGAATAGTTTTGCCTGAGTATGTTTCCTTTATCCGAATGCTGCTTGCTTCGTGCTTTGTGGGAATTCTGAGTGATGGAAGTTAGCCATTAGGTGAACACGTTACACCACATGTGATCAGGGTTGAATAATCCCAGAGTGCTGGAACTGGCCCTATTGCGCAGCTCTTGTTTGAGTCCAACCGTTATAGAGACCTGCAGCAGCTGAGGACCAGTTGAGTTGAGTCTGAGGTTTCCCTGGGGCAAGCCTAGGATGAGAGTAGCAGAGATCAGTAGTAGTAGAAGTGACTTGGTGGAGTCAGGGCAGTTCTTGAAGAAAGTACGGATAGATGTGGAAGGTAGTATGGGCCCGTACTACTGGAAGCAGAGGATCCGTACTCGAATCAAGAAAGGCTGAGACAATACCAGGAAGCTAGTTGTAGTATCAATGATCCCTCGAGATATATCTGTTTTCTGATGTAGTTGTGATGTGTTTCAGAATGGTGGTTTTGCGTTCGAGACCAGCAGCCGGCAGCGGAGGTGTCGGGGAGGGATCAGGTTCAGGCTCGGGGGATGAGCGCATGGATGAGCAGACCCGAGAGTTTCTTTCTTCGGAGATTACGCGCATCATTATAGAGCAGACTCCTGTGATCTTCGGTTCGATCAAGGAGGGGATTCTAGAGCTGATGGATGAGAGATTGGGCACCTTCCGTGCCGAGGTGGCGGCCATGATGGGGTCGCGCACCCTTACCTTCAGGGAGTTCAGGGCATGTGGAGCTCCGGACTATCATGGGGTGCGAGACCCCATAGCGAGCACCAGATGGTTGGCAGATGTGGCCAACGCTTTCCGTACTAGCAGATGTCCCGAGGGGGACAAGGTCAGATTGGCGTCCTGTCTTCTGAAGGACAGGGCACGGGATTGGTGGGAGGAGGTCGGACATGCCATTGGGGATGATGCAGCATTGGACGCCATGACCTGGGCTGATTTCTCTACCAGGTTCAGGGCGGAGTTTGCACCGTTCATTGAGGTGCAACAGCTAGCTAGGGAGTTTTAGGACCTCACCCAGACTACAGAGACAGTGGCGGAGATCACCGCCAAGTTCAGGGAGAGGGCTCTTCTCGTTCCTCAGTATGTAGCTGATGAGGAAATGAAGAAGGCCCGTTATCATGAGATGTTGCGGAGCGATATCCGCCAGTTTGTGAGCCGGTCCAGCTGTAAAACGCTGGAAGATATGATTGCTAGGGCTCGGGAGAGGGAGATTGATCTCGAGATGGAGAAGAAGAGGAAACCGGAGACGGTTTCGGGTTCAGGCGGTTCGGGCAAAAAGCCCAAGGTTTCAGACCACAGATCTAGGAGTCAGCAGAGCCACGGTCGATGTGGCAAGTGTGGGAGATTGCACGAGGGAGCGTGCAAGGCAGGGAGTTCTGGCTGCTACAAGTGCGGTCGGATTGGGCGTTTGAGTAGGGATTGCACGGCCCCTGCTACTGCCGTCGCAGCATCAGATCTGATTTGCTTTCAGTGCAATCAGAGGGGACATAAAAAGTCCCAGTGTCCGAGCTTAGCCGCAGCAGGGAAGGTGGTTGCACCTGCCCCTGCTACCTTGAGGATTACAGATGGCCGGCAGGGCCGAGCTGATGCGCCAGTGGCGAAGAGTAGGGCGTTTCAAATGACAGCAAAGGAGGCGCGAGCGACTCCTGATGTGGTGACGGGTATGTATCTTCCATTTATCTCTTTATTATTATTGATTGTATATTGCTTATGATTGTATGTTTTATTCAGGGTCGTTCTCTGTGAACGGCATTTCTGCTATGGTATTATTCGATTCGGGGGCCACCCGATCATTCGTATCACTTGCGCTTAGCAAGAGATTTAGTAGGGCTCCAGGGGAGCTGTGACAACCCGATATTTCGAGACAATGTAATGTAAAACCAATCAAATTTAGGTCAAAATATAACTTTCCTAAAATCTTATTGGGGTTAATTAAAGTAGTAGGAACCGTATCAAGGTTTTCGTACATATAAAGAACCCTAAAATCCGAGTTATAATGAAGAAGTTATGACCAACCGAAGATTCTCGGAAAAACCGACATCAGCGATTAATCGTAAAACGCGAAATTTCGATGCAATAGTTTTTAGCCTTAAGTATCTAAATGGAAGTTATAGACACCCTCAATCTATGATCGTGCATAAAAAGAACGTCCAAATCTGACTTCGGATGTGAAAGTTATGAATTTTAGAAGAAATTCCTTAATCACGTCATTTTGATAAATAAATAATAAAAATAATTTCGGAATTTGCCAACGGAATCTAAACGAAAGTTGTAGATCATGGTCTCACCTTCGCGTGGATATAAAGAACGTCAAAAACGGAGTTCGTATGAGGGAGATATGAATTTTAGAAGTTTAATTAAAATAAATATAAATTTAATTGTAAATTCCTGGTATTATCCGAAGGGGAGTCATCGGATAGGTCCGAAGTACGCCCTGCGTACCTTCGTACGCCCCGCGTACTGAGATCAAGGGCTTCGGATCGTCCACGTCGCCGATATCCGAGGAATCCGACCCGTCCGACCCGTCCGAAGCTCCGACCCGTCCGACCCGACGTCCCATCCGACCCGCCGTCCCATCCGACCCGCGTACCCAGCAACCCGTCCCATCCGAACCGAGGCAGTCGAGGCTTCGGTCACGCATGACGTACGCGTACGCGCTGCGTACGAGCGTACGCCCCGCGTTCGGAGGCGGTTCAGCCTTCCTATAAATAGGATGCGAGGCTTTCCGAAAAAGTTGCTCAATTCTCTCATTTCTCTCTCGATCTTGCCTCGTTTTCCGTGCCCGTTATAACCCGAAGCTCTGGTCTTTTTGCTCAAGTCCCGAGGGTCGATTTTACTCCCGAGATTCCCGAGAATCCCGAGGAAAATCCGTTTCCCGAGACGAAACTCTGCCCGGTTTTCCATCTCGCTATCTTCAAGCTTTCATGTGAGTTCATACCCCTTAAATAATGTTGTAAACTACTTTTAAATGCTTTATGGGGGGGGGGATACAAGTAGAATCATGCTACTTATTATGTCAATTGCATGTGATTAGTAAGTAGGAGTATATTACTTATTACATCAATCACATGTGATTAAATTACAACAATCAAAAGATTTGGCTACTCATTTAGCCGTTTTACCAAACAATTTCCTTCAAATGATTTTTATAAACATTTTATATGTTTTAAACTCCTTATTACACTGTACCTCTTACTCTGTTTATCATATTTCAAACTTATTTACAACAGTGTTTCAAACAAATGTTCCTTATACTTATATTGTTTTATCAAACTTATGCCTTCAAATGGTTTTATAGATTGACATCAAGTCGATCTTTCCTTAAAACTAATATTTATGTTTCAAATGTTTTACCAAACTTATTTATGCTTTTATATTACAAATTGCATGCCCATATATGTATAGACGTATAAATAATGTTTAAAGGGCTTAGGAAGGCTATCCACCTTGTTTCCTTTTCCTCGATTTGGATGTGGTCTGATAGGATTTTGGGTGACCATCCGAAGGTCGTTTCCATATTAATTATATATCAAATAGACATATATAGACATAAAAGTACTTCCATAATCATACGTACTAAACACACCGTTAACAAGTTACCATCGGGGTAACACAGAATCATACTATTACAACTGCTAGATCAATGAGTCAGTTCATTCATGAGTCTATACTAAGAAGAGAATATATACAACTATACTACGAGAACATATACAACTATACTAGAACACTTACATGACAATACTTGCTAGATAAAGAGATCACACATTACCGCTAGTACACGTAGAACATTTCAGTACACCATAAGTACAATTACGTGATCACACTTACATGAGTACGCTTTCATATACATAGGATAGACGTCACTAGGGGCTATAGCTCAGAACCAGTTTAGGATCTAACTATACTGATAAAGCACACTACGATTGTGATTGTTATATCGAGTATACATGATCACAGGTAATGTGGTGCTCACGGCTTGCATTCATGCAGGGGTCGTGTGTGGGTCCTAAAATCCCTTTGATAGGGGAGCGAAACAGTCTGGGATCTAGACATCACATTATACCTTATCCATCAAATAAGGCAAGTTGAGTATCGGTGTATTGATATATATACATATATATATCCAAATACTGTGGTACTTGGTAGTATTACCCTAGATTTAAGGTAATAGGTACGGTTGTAGTTTGACACTACACCATAGTACCATCTCTTTCCCATTACATTCACTTCGCGAATTTTTCATAGGAAGCGCGGTAATGTAGATGCTATCCGTTGATAAATAGTAGCCCTTTTAGAGCTACGATTTAGTACTACGTTAATTTTTCCCGTACATATTCCAGTGATAACCTCACTTAAACATGAATATACAATCCATATTTTGAGTAATAATAGTTATACTTTGGAAAATATACATACTCTTACAAGAAACACACACACCCAAAACAGTTAAGTCTTGGTAGAAGACTCCTTTTGTTACTAATAGAAATCATAGGGATTTCTAGGGATTTTCAAACATATACAGTTGAGCTACAAATATTTTCATACTTATATGCGTTTTCTTTCAAAGCAATGTCAAGTCTTAGAAATTATAAGTTTTCACAAATTAAGACACATTAATACTTATGATCTCACCAGCTTTATAGCTGATACTCGCTTTCAAAATTACTTGTATCCTCAGGTCATCATAGACAGGTACCGATGCAAGGAAAACGGAAGATGGAGCTTATTCAAGACTTATCTTTCATTTTGATTTATGTTTTAGTGTTTATCAAAATTTGTCAGAATACAATTGTATAATAATTATTTTATTAATGCAATGGATGATGTTGTTGCTTGTTTACTACTTTACATTGTTGTTGATATTATACATGACGTCCTCCGCCCCAGAACGTTTCCGCCGTTCTCGGTTTTGGGGTGTGACAGATTGGTATCAGAGCATTGTTTATAGTGAATTGAGTATATCAACCCATAAAAGATATACTAACTATAAATACAATGGGATTAAAAATACTCTGATTTAGAGTTTATACTTTAAATAAAATATTTAAGTAAGTATACGTGCCTGCATTCATACTAAAATCAGTGTCACTAGGACAGTACAAAAGAATTACGATTGTTGGGCAACACAAGTGTGCTTAGAGACATATGGTCAAAACTGGGAAGATATAGCCTGATCGCCTATATTATCCGAGGGTTGACTAGCATGTGCCTAAGTTTAAATGTGTGGTTGCAACAATGCTAAAATCTTACCAACCCTACCACAATGAGAACAATAGAACATAACATAAAAATTAAAAATACTATAGGAGTATTTGGTGTTACTATAAGTACTTTATACTTGAGAATTAAAACGGAATCCTCATTACTAAGTTGATAGTTGCTAAGTGGATACACTAAGGCTACATGAAATTAGGATGTTATAGACTTAGAATCAGTGGTAATTTTGCCTTACCCCTATTCTGTGTGAATTTGGAACTAAGGTCACTTATTCGAAGGTCTATCCTGTTTAGATTACACATAGCTGGTATGCACTTCACAATTAGCGATGTAACTAATGAAGGTTTTCTACATGATTATCTAGATAGTTCGTCTAATAATTATCCTCTTACCCTAAATTCTCGCACAAAAATCATAGCTGGACTCCATTCCCTTGACAACCAGTACCTTCCGAATGAAGTCATAGCTGGTTGGTTTGGAGAAGAACCAGGGAATGATCATCCTATCCCCTTGGATGACCACCGTGATGAAGACTTTTCGTATGATGCTAACTCCGAACCAGAAGTTGAGAACCTACCCCTAGTAGCTCCCGTTTCAAATTCCTAACCCTCTTCCGGCTTTTCATGGCCTGACCCTGAGTGAGTGGAATGCTTGGAAACATGGAGCCAAGAACAAGATCAGCCCATGCCATTTATTGGCAACCGAAACTTTTACGACTTGAGCAATGAGGGCTTAGCAGATATAGTCTTGCCAATCTTGGTCCGCAGAGAGGCCATAAATGAGATTCAAGGCAGGACAGCCCTACATCAGATTTCAGAAGAAGTCGCCTATGCTAGAATGCATACCCTCCACACCCTTCTTCTAGAGGATGCTCACGAGAGATCAGAGAGAAACCATGAAACCCGGCTACAAGCACTAGCTGAGTCACAAGCCGAAGTCATAGGACTCCGAGTATGCCGGATGGTGTGCGAAAGACACCTACTTGACAATGGAACGTCAATTGGTTGAACTAAGAGTGCACCAGAGGGATGACCGTCGCCCGTAGTAGACGCTTTACTTTATTTCCCTTATAACAAGAAACCGTGTTTTTCTGTCTATGCCCGATGTGGTATTTTCCATGAAGTTATCTTGTTCAGTACGAACTTTAGTTGGGTCTTTATGCTGTCAGGAGCTATCTTCTGGGGATATGATGTGAGACCTTTAAAAGGCCGTTTTTCCAAAACCCTTACATCGTGAATATCAAAGATATTGACGGCCGGCTAACTTCTGTGTCATTCTTCATTCAAGTACTTTTATCTTACCTTCATTCGAGTCTATCTGAAACATGCCTTAGTCAAGTCATTGGACTATGGTGATTTATTCAGGAGACACTTCCAAGTCTCCTTCAGTGGTTGGATCTTGTTATTCACCAACCCACGATACCTCAGCTCGAACGACAAACGTCTTGTGACCATTCTACGATCATACTTCCATTCCGTACTAGGACTGCATCATAGGGATGTAGGTCAAACTTTAGAGATCATACTCTTACTCTTTTCATGAACAATCTAAGTACATCAGGGTCAACCATAATCGCTTACAAATCTTTACTCTTTCATGTTACAGAATCATGGCGCCGTCCGGAAACAACCAACCAAGCAACGAGACCTCTACTTTTCCAATGGACGCCGCCACCTTTCAAACGACAGTTACAGCTGCCGTAGTGGCGGCCGTAACCGCGGTCATGGCGCACCATAGCGCTAACAGCACAGTCAATGCTGCTAATGGGAATAAAGTTTCCAATCGCAATATCCATCCAGGAAGTCATCCAACAGTAACATCCACAGACTCGCAAAGCCAGAAAGCAGAGAACAAGAAAAGAAAATGTCAAGCCAAAGTGGAACGCAAACGGTTTCAGAAAATTGCCAGACAGCAGCCACAAACCTCTGCCATCCCAGTACCGAGCAGACCATATAAGGGAACACTCCCGAAGTGCGACCGGTGCAATTTCCACCACGAGGGAATGTGCCGCGTCTTGCAGTGCGTGAACTGCAACAAGAAAGGACACATCGCCCGTTTCTGTAAAGCTACCTTCCCCACTAGGGCCAGCCTAAATTGCTATAACTGTGGTGAGTTTGGGCACTATAAAAGAGACTGCCCAAAGAAGGAAAATAAGGAAAGCACCCGTGTTCCCATAACTCCTACCCTACACTCCACTTCCTCCACTGATGTGAGTACTAGCCAGTCATGCCACCAATGCGGTGAGTTAGGGCACTTCAAGAAGGATTGCCCGATAACGCAGAACCCTGGCGCAGACGGGAAGATTCCCAGGATCACAGCTGCAGGAGAGCCTGCTCAGGAACCACGTTAATGTATTTAAGGCGTTTCGTTGTAACAGACTTATAAACTATCTAGAACTAGTGCAACTAGAGTCTTACCCTTTTGCGAGATCCTGTCTGTATAGGAATGCTCGTGCTGCGTATACTTGTCTTTTGTAGTATATCTTATTCGCAGCGATAGTCTAGTGGTAAATCTAAAGTACTGTAACTCTGTTCATGGTTGCACAGTTGTGTTTTGTCTGTAATCGTCTATGTTTAATTCTAATGTCTTTAAAGTTTCTGTATGATTCCGACATTATCATACAATCAGATTCAATTTGATCGACGCGAAAACAGCTTCATGCGTACATCTCTTTCTTCTAGATCACTTTTTCAGCGAAGCCGTCTTATCAGAACGCCGAAGTGCTCATTCCAGGATTACCTCATAGATAGTTTCTTTCCAAGGAAATCCTCGATGTACCACTCGTGCAGTACGTCAAGTGCAATCTAGGAAAATTCATACGGATGATCTATCACTGAGGAAGGTATACATAAGAGTGTTATATAATCAAGGTTCTACAGGTTTAGAATTAATGATTTCGCCTTAAACTCTTTTCCTCCTTGGGATGTGAAGGTAAGGAAGAATCAGTTATTCGACTACCTTTTCAATCTTAATTATATACGCCTCGTATACACGAAATGGTGATCGTGAAACCCTGTATGAATTCTCAAATGGACTTCAGGACGGGGAAACTGCCTAAGTATACGAGAAATCACATCGTCATAGACTTAGAACCCAGTACAACTCCCGAAAACAGATCACCCTATAGTTTAAACACCCACAGAGATACAAGAACAGCACGAGCAACTTGGCGAACCACACAGTAATAGAATTAGAAGACTAGGTTTCTCACCCTAGAGAACCCTGGTCAGATTCTTCCAGAGATCGATGGATCGCATCGTATGTGTCTCGGTTATCGAGGAATCCGTCAAGACTTTCATAGAAAGCGTTATCTCTGCCTCGCTTATACAAAATGGTTGAGCAAACGTAAGGAAAGAATTTACTTCCAGGAATGGATCTGGAATCCGAATATCACCAGTTCGAGTGTTAGGGGAGTATGTCCGGAAGACTATCTCCTGAACCCGATACGGACACTTCGAGTTCGTAGTGATACCTTTCGGATAGGACCAATACGCCCATGGTTTTCATGAGTTAAATGAAGGGTTACGTCTTTCTTACTTGGATCAATTCGTCATTTTCCCCATGAGATGACTTACTTATCCACCCTCGTAGTAAGAAGAAAGCCCATGGTAACAATCCTACAGTGGAACTTTTAGCAAAGTTCTCTAGGCACGAGTTTTGAAATTGAAGAGTAAAATTTCTAGGACACACTGATAGTAATGTGTGAAATTTTGGGTACTCTTTCAATTTGACAAAACCGTTGAGCATTATCGACACCAGAGACGCCGTCAGTTTTCACCAGATTCTAGGTCTTACCGACCCACCGCATTAGTTCATTCGGAACTCCTCGCAAGCTACAGAAACTCGTACGAATTTGACCCAGCAAGGGGTGGCCTTTGACTGGGAAGTTACGTAAGAAAAGGAACCTTTGAGATTCCAAGTGAGTGACCAAGTTCTTTAGGATAACTCACTCTGGGAATGGCTTAATGTGCTTCGTAAAGCGTGGAAATCTAAATCCAAGTTATACAGGACCTCCGAGATTCTTATCAGAATCGGTCCTGTGCCTCTCACAAACAAGACCTACTCCGCGAACTCAGTAACGTACTTTCTACTCTTCGCATCTCGATCGTGAAACCATACCTTTCCGTTAGGACTCTTGCAAGTCCACTCTTCGAGATCCTCAACTTCGTATTAGAACCGTAGTGACCCTCGACCGAGAGGTCAAGCGGACGAAGAAACGCCATCGCCTGTTAGTGAAGGTTCGTTAGAATGGCAACCAAGAACCCGTTATCACTTAGGTGCGTTAGAACCAATCGATTAGGAAGTTTCCTCCTCACGACTCGGTTATTCGTGCATACTTCCTTGCTTAAATTCTAATTTCGGGACGAAATTCCCTTTAACGGGGGGATGATGTGACAACCCGATATTTCGAGACAATGTAATGTAAAACCAATCAAATTTAGGTCAAAATATAACTTTCCTAAAATCTTATTGGGGTTAATTAAAGTAGTAGGAACCGTATCAAGGTTTTCGTACATATAAAGAACCCTAAAATCCGAGTTATAATGAAGAAGTTATGACCAACCGAAGATTCTCGGAAAAACCGACATCAGCGATTAATCGTAAAACGCGAAATTTCGATGCAATAGTTTTTAGCCTTAAGTATCTAAATGGAAGTTATAGACACCCTCAATCTATGATCGTGCATAAAAAGAACGTCCAAATCTGACTTCGGATGTGAAAGTTATGAATTTTAGAAGAAATTCCTTAATCACGTCATTTTGATAAATAAATAATAAAAATAATTTCGGAATTTGCCAACGGAATCTAAACGAAAGTTGTAGATCATGGTCTCACCTTCGCGTGGATATAAAGAACGTCAAAAACGGAGTTCGTATGAGGGAGATATGAATTTTAGAAGTTTAATTAAAATAAATATAAATTTAATTGTAAATTCCTGGTATTATCCGAAGGGGAGTCATCGGATAGGTCCGAAGTACGCCCTGCGTACCTTCGTACGCCCCGCGTACTGAGATCAAGGGCTTCGGATCGTCCACGTCGCCGATATCCGAGGAATCCGACCCGTCCGACCCGTCCGAAGCTCCGACCCGTCCGACCCGACGTCCCATCCGACCCGCCGTCCCATCCGACCCGCGTACCCAGCAACCCGTCCCATCCGAACCGAGGCAGTCGAGGCTTCGGTCACGCATGACGTACGCGTACGCGCTGCGTACGAGCGTACGCCCCGCGTTCGGAGGCGGTTCAGCCTTCCTATAAATAGGATGCGAGGCTTTCCGAAAAAGTTGCTCAATTCTCTCATTTCTCTCTCGATCTTGCCTCGTTTTCCGTGCCCGTTATAACCCGAAGCTCTGGTCTTTTTGCTCAAGTCCCGAGGGTCGATTTTACTCCCGAGATTCCCGAGAATCCCGAGGAAAATCCGTTTCCCGAGACGAAACTCTGCCCGGTTTTCCATCTCGCTATCTTCAAGCTTTCATGTGAGTTCATACCCCTTAAATAATGTTGTAAACTACTTTTAAATGCTTTATGGGGGGGGGATACAAGTAGAATCATGCTACTTATTATGTCAATTGCATGTGATTAGTAAGTAGGAGTATATTACTTATTACATCAATCACATGTGATTAAATTACAACAATCAAAAGATTTGGCTACTCATTTAGCCGTTTTACCAAACAATTTCCTTCAAATGATTTTTATAAACATTTTATATGTTTTAAACTCCTTATTACACTGTACCTCTTACTCTGTTTATCATATTTCAAACTTATTTACAACAGTGTTTCAAACAAATGTTCCTTATACTTATATTGTTTTATCAAACTTATGCCTTCAAATGGTTTTATAGATTGACATCAAGTCGATCTTTCCTTAAAACTAATATTTATGTTTCAAATGTTTTACCAAACTTATTTATGCTTTTATATTACAAATTGCATGCCCATATATGTATAGACGTATAAATAATGTTTAAAGGGCTTAGGAAGGCTATCCACCTTGTTTCCTTTTCCTCGATTTGGATGTGGTCTGATAGGATTTTGGGTGACCATCCGAAGGTCGTTTCCATATTAATTATATATCAAATAGACATATATAGACATAAAAGTACTTCCATAATCATACGTACTAAACACACCGTTAACAAGTTACCATCGGGGTAACACAGAATCATACTATTACAACTGCTAGATCAATGAGTCAGTTCATTCATGAGTCTATACTAAGAAGAGAATATATACAACTATACTACGAGAACATATACAACTATACTAGAACACTTACATGACAATACTTGCTAGATAAAGAGATCACACATTACCGCTAGTACACGTAGAACATTTCAGTACACCATAAGTACAATTACGTGATCACACTTACATGAGTACGCTTTCATATACATAGGATAGACGTCACTAGGGGCTATAGCTCAGAACCAGTTTAGGATCTAACTATACTGATAAAGCACACTACGATTGTGATTGTTATATCGAGTATACATGATCACAGGTAATGTGGTGCTCACGGCTTGCATTCATGCAGGGGTCGTGTGTGGGTCCTAAAATCCCTTTGATAGGGGAGCGAAACAGTCTGGGATCTAGACATCACATTATACCTTATCCATCAAATAAGGCAAGTTGAGTATCGGTGTATTGATATATATACATATATATATCCAAATACTGTGGTACTTGGTAGTATTACCCTAGATTTAAGGTAATAGGTACGGTTGTAGTTTGACACTACACCATAGTACCATCTCTTTCCCATTACATTCACTTCGCGAATTTTTCATAGGAAGCGCGGTAATGTAGATGCTATCCGTTGATAAATAGTAGCCCTTTTAGAGCTACGATTTAGTACTACGTTAATTTTTCCCGTACATATTCCAGTGATAACCTCACTTAAACATGAATATACAATCCATATTTTGAGTAATAATAGTTATACTTTGGAAAATATACATACTCTTACAAGAAACACACACACCCAGAACAGTTAAGTCTTGGTAGAAGACTCCTTTTGTTACTAATAGAAATCATAGGGATTTCTAGGGATTTTCAAACATATACAGTTGAGCTACAAATATTTTCATACTTATATGCGTTTTCTTTCAAAGCAATGTCAAGTCTTAGAAATTATAAGTTTTCACAAATTAAGACACATTAATACTTATGATTTCACCAGCTTTATAGCTGATACTCGCTTTCAAAATTACTTGTATCCTCAGGTCATCATAGACAGGTACCGATGCAAGGAAAACGGAAGATGGAGCTTATTCAAGACTTATCTTTCATTTTGATTTATGCTTTAGTGTTTATCAAAATTTGTCAGAATACAATTGTATAATAATTATTTTATTAATGCAATGGATGATGTTGTTGCTTGTTTACTACTTTACATTGTTGTTGATATTATACATGACGTCCTCCGCCCCAGAACGTTTCCGCCGTTCTCGGTTTTGGGGTGTGACAGGAGCTAGATGGTCCGTTAGAGGTTAAGATAGCAGATGATAGGACCGTGAGGGTCGACAGGGTGCATAGAGGGTGTTCTCTTCAGTTATTTGATGAGCAGTTTTCAGTGGATCTGGTACCTATTCCCCTGCGAGGGAATAAGGTCATTGTGGGTATGGATTGGCTAAGCCCCAATGGGGCGGTGATTGATTGTGAGCTTCAGCTAGTGAGGGTTCGCACTCCCAGTGGGGGAGAGTTGGTGATTCAGGGCGAGAGGCCACAGCGAGGACCGACCTTTTGTTCCGCCGCAAGGGCGAGGCGCTATGTTCAGCAGGGTTGCACCGGTTTTGTATCTTACGTTTTGGATGCCCGGGAGAAGGGCAAGACGGCAGTTGATGATGTTCCTATTGTTCGAGACTACCCGGACGTGTTTCCCGAGGATTTGCCGGGGATACCTCCTGAGAGACAGGTTGAGTTCAGGATCGACCTCATTCCTGGTGCGGCTCCGATAGCCAAGGCACCGTATCGACTAGCTCCCCCTGAGATGCAGGAGTTGTCTACACAGCTGCAGGAGCTGTTAGACAAGGGTTTCATTCGGCCGAGCAGTTCGCCTTGGGGAGCGTCGATCCTGTTTGTGAGGAAGAATGATGGGTCGCATCGTATGTGTATAGATTACCGGGAGTTGAATAAGGTAACGGTGAAGAACCGTTACCCACTTCCGAGGATAGATGATTTGTTTGATCAGCTTCAGGGAGCGTCTTGGTTCTCCAAGATCGATCTACGCTCCGGTTATCATCAGATGCGGGTTAGAGATGAGGATGTACAGAAGACTACTTTCAGGACCAGGTATGGTCATTATGAGTTTGTGGTGATGCCATTTGGGCTCACCAATGCTCCAGCCGCATTCATGGATCTCATGAACCGCGTGTGTAGGCCGATGCTGGATCGGTCAGTGATAGTGTTCATAGATGATATCTTGGTATATTCCAAGACACAGGAGCAGCACGAGGAGCACCTGCGGGAGGTGCTGGAGGTTTTGAGGAGGGAGAGACTTTTCGCAAAGTTCTCCAAATGTGAGTTCTGGTTGCGCGAGGTGCAGTTCCTTGGTCACCTCGTCAACCAGAAGGGTATTTTGGTAGATCCGGCCAAGATAGAGGCCGTGATGCAGTGGGAGGTCCCGAAGTCTCCATCTGAGATTCGGAGCTTCCTAGGGTTGGCAGGGTATTATCGGAGATTTATTCAGGATTTCTCCAAGATAGCAGTGCCGCTCACCCGACTGACCAAGAAGTTAGTGGTATTTCGTTGGGGTCCGGAGCAGCAGACAGCATTCGAGACCCTCAGGCAGAGATTGTACGAGGCTCCGATCCTTACCTTGCCAGAGGGAGTAGAGGACTTTGTAGTCTATTGTGATGCCTCGATCACAGGTTTGGGAGCAGTTTTGATGCAGCGAGGCCATGTGATAGCTTATGCCTCGAGACAGTTGAAGCCTCACGAGGCTAATTATCCTACCCATGATTTGGAGCTGGGGGCAGTTGTGTTTGCCCTCAAGATTTGGAGGCATTACCTTTATGGGGTCCGTTGTACTA
Organism: Lactuca sativa; assembly: GCF_002870075.4. Taxonomy (NCBI): domain Eukaryota; kingdom Viridiplantae; phylum Streptophyta; class Magnoliopsida; order Asterales; family Asteraceae; genus Lactuca; species Lactuca sativa. Next base: position 12,925,640 of record NC_056628.2, on the reverse strand, counting down.
TTTACACGGATCACAAGAGTTTGAGGTACCTTATGGATCAGCCGAGTCTGAACATGAGGCAGAGGAGGTGGTTGGATGTGCTAAAGGATTACGACTGTGAGATCCTTTACCATCCAGGGAAGGCCAACGTGGTGGCCGATGCCCTGAGCCGCAAAGTGTCGGCGGCCCCTATCAGAGATCTATGTTTGAGGATGACAGTGATCACTTCGTTGTTGGAGCGGATCAAGGAGGCTCAGGTGGAGGGCCTCAAGGAGGAAAGACAGAAGTGTGAGAGGATCGTGGGCCGAGTAGCCTCGTTCGATTATGATAGTCGTGGTTTGCTGACGCTTCACGGGAGAGTGTGGGTACCGTACTGGGGTGGAGTACGGCAAGTGTTGATGGATGAGGCTCATAAGTCTCGGTTTTCTATCCACCCAGGGGCGACGAAGATGTATCGAGATCTTCGACCTGATTATTGGTGGCCCTGTATGAAGCGGGACGTCGCCTGGTACGTCGAGAGATGCCTGACCTGCCGGAAGGTCAAGGCAGAGCACCAGAGACCTCACGGCAGGATGCAGCCGTTAGACATTCCCGTGTGGAAATGGGAGGACATCACCATGGATTTTGTCACCAAGCTTCCCAGGACCGCACGAGGAGTGGATTCGATATGGGTAGTAGTGGATCGGTTGACGAAGAGTGCCCATTTTATCCCGATCCAGGAGAGTATATCGGCGGAGAAGTTAGTCGATATCTATGTGGGAGAGATTGTGGCACGTCATGGAGTGCCGGTATCGGTGGTGTCTGACCGATACGTCCGTTTCACATCCAGGTTCTGGAAGCGGTTCCACGACGAGATGGGTACTCGTCTCCATTTCAGCACCGCTTTCCACCCTCAGACAGACGGGCAGAGCGAGAGGACGATTCAGACTCTCGAGGATATGCTTAGGGCATGTGTCCTAGATTTCGGTGGCAGTTGGGATACGTACCTTCCGTTAGCGGAATTCTCGTATAACAACAGTTATCATGCGAGCATTGACCGACCTCCCTTTGAGATGCTGTATGGGAGGAAGTGTAGGACCCCGATTTGTTGGGGCGAGTTCGGTCAGCGGGTCATCGGGAGCACGGAGGTGGTGATCAAGACGACTGAGTTGATCCAGCAGGTCCGTAGTAGACTGCAGACTGCTCAGAGTCGGCAGAAGAGCTACGCCGATAGGAGGCGTTCAGACTTGGAGTTCCAGGTGGGGGATATGGTTCTTCTGAAAGTCTCACCTTGGAAGGGTGTCATCAGGTTCCGGAAGAGGGGCAAGTTGGGCCCCAGATTTATTGGTCCTTTCAGGGTTTTGGCCCGGGTGGGTCGGGTTGCTTATCGGTTAGATCTTCCTAAGGAGCTTAGTCAGATCCACAACACTTTCCATGTGTCTCAGTTGAGGAAGTGTTTGGTGGATGAATCAGCAGTCGTTCCCCTAGAGGATATTCAGGTTGATAGTAGCCTGAATTATATTGAGAGACCGGTCGCGATTCTGGACCGGAAGACCAAGACCTTGAGGAACAAGGTAATTCAGTTAGTGAAGGTGCAGTGGCAGCACCGGAAAGGGTCTGAGTGGACGTGGGAGGCTGAGGAGGAGATGAGGGAGCACTACCCAGAGATATTTGCAGATTCAGCCGTAGCAGACTTCGAGGACGAAGTCTGAGATAAGTGGGGGAGAATTGTAACGACCCGTTCCCGGTATGATGATTCCTTGGTATTTATTTTGAAGTTTTGTATAGGGACTCGGCGAGTTCATAGCCTGACTCGCCGAGTAGGGACGGGATTTCGAGCACGTGTTAGCTGGCGACTCGGCGAGTCCATATTCTGGACTCGGCGAGTCTGTCCGTCTGGGAGAAACCCTAAATCCCCGGGTTGCCCACTATTTAAGCCACCTTATAGCCCCCAATCTCGCCTCCTTCACCCTCTAAAGCTGTGAGAAAAACCCTAATTCGTTCTTGAGTGTTCTAAGTGATTTTGTGTGCTAATTGTGAAGGCTTGAAGAAGGAGAAGAAGAAAGGAGCAAGGAGAAGAATTGTAGAGCGAAGATTCAAGGGAAAGCAAGAGTTCTTTGAGGTATTCTTCAGATTTCCTTCCCTTTTATGCTCTAAAATCCCCTTTAGATCTAGTTGATGCTTTTCTCAAGCCTTATGTTGATATGGAAGCCATTTTATGTCGAGATATCCATAGACCTGTTCATTTAGGGGTTGTAGAGCCCAGATCTATTGTCTTTATGGAGCCATTGTGCATCATAACCCTAGATCTACCCGTTTGAGTGCCTTTGTAGCCTTTATTCCCTTGTTCATGTGTTTGTACACGTAAAGTTGGAAACTTTACGTGGTAAATCAGCTTATTGGACCCAGATCTATCATTTGTATGTATTGGATTCGAGCAGAATCGAGTGTAGAATAGTTGCATGGCGGTGACTCGGCGAGTCGGAAGAACGACTCGGCGAGTCGAGTCGCGAGTCCCCGATTTCTTCCTTTTGAGCGATGTCGAGTGGGCCCAGTGAGTTGTGGAGTGGACTCAGCGAGTTCGAGGGTAGACTCAGTAATGGAGGGACTCGGCGAGTTGTTCATACAACTCGGCGAGTCCAAGGCAATCTTCTTAAGCTCAAGAACAACTCGTCGAGTTGTTCATATGACTCGGCGAGTCGGATGAAGATTGTCTGAGTTCTTGGATCGAATGAGTACTCGTCGAGTCGATGCCATACTCGACGAGTAGCAGCGAGTAGGGTCGAGGGATGAAAACAGGGACTCGGCGAGTTGGCGGCCCAACTCGGCGAGTCAGGTCAACTGTGGGTTGACTTTGTCCGAGGGTTGACTTTGACCAAGGGTAAAAGAGTCATTTTACCCAGTGCAGTGTTTAGTATTTGATTGAGTGTGTTTATGGACTTGTAGCCGGGGAGATACCGGAGCAGCAGCAGTTAGCCCTCAGAGCTATTCACTCAGCAGCCAGTTCACGAGGTGAGTTTCCCTTCAGTAGGAACGGGTCTACGGCCACAATGCCGGCCCGTGCAATTATCAGTAGTTCCGGTCTTTAGTTTGATGTAGTAGCTAGCTGGCTTGACGTCTTTGTGATTCAAGCATATTTGTGTTATGTGTTCCGGACTTCGGTCCGATGCAGTATGCAGTATGTGTGAATAAAATAGTTGTTATGTGATATGCTATGTCATGATCAGTCAGTTCCGGACTTCGGTCCGATGCAGTCAGTTCCGGACTTCGGTCCGATGCAGTTAGTTCCGGACTCTGGTCCGATGCAGGGGACAAGGTCCCAGTCAGTTCCGGACTTCGGTCCGATGCAGCTAGTTCCAGACTTCGGTCTGATGCAGTGGGCAAGGCCCAGTATGTGTTTTATATGTATTGTATGGTATGTGGTAGTTTGGGGGAGCTCACTAAGCTTCGTGCTTACAGTTTTAGTTTTGGTTTCAGGTACTTCCGCTAGCAGAGGGAAGAGCTCGGGATGATGGCATCGCACACACCACGGCTTCAGCTTTTATCCTGGGAGTTGATTTAGTTCTTGATTTTTATATGTCATGGATATGATACAGTTTTTCCGCACAGTGTTTTATAATTATGTTGAGATACATCATGTATGGTTTTATGATATGACACACAGATTACGGTTTTTGGTTATGTTGAAAAACGAAATTTTTGGGTTGTATTTTTGGGTCGTTTCAACGTAGGAGATCTATAGCTATAGCAGACGCTTCTCCACAAAGGGCATCCAGGATGTGTTGAGCCCTCAAGCCATCTCTCCCGCATGAAGTTCCTTTAAGGAAAGATTTAATATAACCAAATACACAATCAGGGTATGCTACAAGGGGGTTCGGAAATTATGGGGCTCAGCATGGATGGGGGTGGCCTGAAAGGGTGTTTGTCCTCCAAAGTTTTAATAGTATCACCATTGTCTAGCGCAACACCCAATGAGCATAACACTTTCATTGTTGCGGTAAAATGCTCATCCGCAACTTTACGGAGATATTGTCTGATGTTGGTGTTACTTGATGTAGACTCCTTCTGAAGGACGCCTCCACCATGTCCCATTGATTGAATATTTTTAAAATTAACAAACTCATAATGAATTTCCAAAATAAGAATACTTTTTTATATAATTTTTCCACAATTTCAAGATAATAAATTTAGAATTCAAGTTTAAACACACATCTTCAAAAAGTACTAAGAAATTAAATAATTGTCTCCTCTTTTACGTACTTCAGTAATCTTCTAAAACATTATGAGATATTCATCAACTTCCCCTTGATTTAACTGAAGGGGATGAATCACATGATTCTTGTGCTCTTGATCAAGTTTCGCTCTCTAGATGACAATTAATCATTTATGGGATTTATGGTAAATATATAGTAGTTTTTATTATGTCCTTTATTTCTTATAATACTCGAACCATACAAGTTATCAATTCACCACGAAATAGAAAATAATATAATATTTATTTATTTACATAGCTTGAAAGCTTTTAATCATGCGGTTATCCAAAAAAATAGAAGGAGGTTTGTAAATGAAGATTAAGCCAAAGGTTTATAAATGAAGATTAAGCTCTTTGGATAAATTTGGAAAAACCAACTAATAACGGGTAGCGGGAAGTTGGTAGTTGATAGTGTTTTGTTAAAAGCTATGTAAGATAGCTTTTAGATTTGAAGTGTTTTGTTTAAATTAAACGCTAGAAGCTTGTAGTGTCAAACGATGTTTTTTGCTCAAAACGGAGCGTTTAGTCAAGCGCTAGAAGCTACAAGCTTCCAAACGCTCCGTACAAAATATGCCTCAAGTCTTTTCATGGTGACAATATGGGGATATAATTTGGGCTTGGTTAGCTTCGAGGATACATGGTTTGATCGAGGATTATTGGCTTGATTAACAAGATGCACAAAAATGTATCGTTCTTCATTCAAATTCGAGAAAACGAGTTGGAGATGGTGGGTTAATGATGTTTTGAAAAGATGTGTGGTATGAAATTCACCCTTAAAAACCCGTTTTCTAGGTTATTCTACTTAGAAAGAAATAAAGATTGTTTTGTTAAAGAACGTTGGATAGAAAACATGTGGTCGTTGGATTAGTGGTGTGAAGTAAGAGGCAGTACCGAAAATATACAACTAGTGGGAATGTTACTTTTACCTCAAAATTTTCAACCTAAGGGTAATATTGAAAAATAGATGTGGGATTTTGGATAATTCATAAGCATTTATGACAAATATTACTAGAAAACGGGCTTCTTAACGAACTTGGATAGTTTACATACAACAACATATTAAAATATAATATATTAAGTATAATATGTTAAAAGTTAAAGACATGACTTTATAAGTAGAAGTAAATATATTATTTTAATATTGAAATTTAGTTTATTTATTATTACACTTTAAGTTTGATATTTATTTAACATTATTAACCAACTTATAATCATTATTAGAAAGACACTACAATTTATCACTTTTAACTATTTACAAAATATTTTTTGGGTGGTTTAAGTTAAACTAAAACTTATATTTAAGTTGAGCCTGTAATGTTATATTTAAATTTATAATTTAAGTAGTTTATACAAATTGTTTCAAAATTGTATATATTAAAACTAATAAATTAAGTATAATATGTTAAAAGTTAACAAAACATAACTTTATAAATAGAAATAAAGATATTATTTTATTATTGAAATTTAGTTTATATGATTACACTTTAGGTTTGATATTTATTTAACCTTATTAACCAATTTATAATTATTATTAGAAATAAATTGAAAAGTAATGAAAGTTTCAAATGAATGTGATGAAAAGAAAAATACATGACAGTTTCAAATGAATGTGGTGAAAGGAAAAGTGTTTCCTTTATAATATAGTATGATGATGTTTTACGAGTTCTAAAAAATGGCTTTGGAAATCATTGGTGGATGCTATGTTGTTTTCATAATTCCAACTTGTTCCATACAGTTCATCAAGGCTTTTGTTCGGTTTTGGATGTTTTGAACATCCATAGAATACGAAACACACAAATCTTGTGCGTTCTTTATTTTTCTTTACATCTTATTAGACCAACCCTAACCCTAACACTACTCAACAGTTTGCTCCAATCGGGAAAATGACCGATCATCAAGGAGTAAGATTGCAATTAGAAGAGTCCCCACACAACCATTGTTGAACTCGAGCATAATGTACCATGTTCCCAAACCCAAAAACACCACCTTAGAGTCATGATGCATCTATGGTTTTTCAAGGCATGTGAAATTAAAGTGATGGTAATTGATTGGTTGGTCTCTAGCCATCTATTACAACCAAAAAGAATTATAAAGTACGACAACATTGTGTGGCTACAAATCTAACATAAAGTGAGTTTGGAACTTGTTAGTCTCATTGGCATGGGTCTCACCTTCTTTTCCTTTTGTAATTTTGGTGTTATTATTATTAGTTTTATGAGTAGTGCTCTTTGACATGAAAAGTTGGTTTTCTTACCCAACAAGTCTTCTTGTATATAAAAGATTGTGATAATCCCTTTAGCCCATGTCTACTTTTACTCATTAAATACTATCCAGATAAATATATTTTTTAATAAACATCGAATTCAATAGAATGCCAATGTTGATGTTGAGCAATATATGTAACATTTCTACAAAATACACTACATATTCTCTTGCAACATCATAGGTTTCATATGACAAACTTTCAACAACTCCTTATAAACGACTCTATAAACCTTCCTATACCGAAAGATATATAGAAATAGAACTAATACTTCCTCTTCCTTACTAAAAAGGTGGATGATCTTATGACATCATCATCCATGGTCAAAGTTGTCTCAAGAACCTCCAAAGATTCTGGTTTTGTGAAAAAGGTAAACAAGAGATAAATTCCATCTAAATAAGTGTTGGTTTCACCAGCTTTGTTTTTCTTCTTGATGCTATAAGCAAGAGGGATTACTCCTCTGTTGAATACCTCCACATACATGCCCCCTCCGGCAACAAGCAACTGTAAAAAAAAAAACAAAAGGTATAAATTCATTTAATTAAATATATATATATATATATATATATATATATATATATATATATATATATATATATATATATATATATATACATTAAATTAAATTAAACCACTAGATGGATTTAATAATTCAAGATTTGTTCTTCCCACTTCCCCTTTACATGGCATACATCAGAAAGCACTAAACTTTTTAATTGGGTTTATATATATTTAAAGTTGTTTTGTTATTTAAGAAGATGTAAAGTGTAGCAAGTCAATTGAATCATCGTCCTCATATTGTGTTCTTGACTCAGAAGTGTGTAAACCCAACCAACCAACCAACAGATTTGTGTAAAGGAATCCATGTCATATGCATACAGAACATGATTTTTAAAATAAAATTTTATAAAAATTATATATTAAAAAAAAAAGAGAGAGATAAGTGAAAATGGTAAGCCTAAACAGACAACAAAAAGCAAGGACCTTTTATGATATCCAATTAGCAGAGATTTGAGAAGGCAACTGTAAATGTTTGAATTGAATTCTGCCACTGCTGATGTCAGCAAAGACAGATATAAGTGACCTAAAATTTAGTTTACATTATATCAAGTAATCTGGAATCATGATTAACATATTTCTTTGTTTTAACATTGTGTAAAATAATGAGACCCACAAAATGAAAATGCTAAACAAATGAGTTTCTATGTTCTCAAGGGTGTGTTGGGAGTTCTTTTTTGTTGTTGTTTTCACCACTTGAAGTGTTTTTTTTTCTTTTGTATTTTTAGATTTATATCAATTGTTTAGAAGTGAAGAGCCAAGTAGTTGAGTTTGACATGTTAATCACCCTAATTAAAACCACACTAGTAACTAGTAAATGATATAGTTCATCACATCAGTTGTTCGGTTGTTACTTATTGATTTTGAGACAAAACTCTACGTCTCAATTTCCCTCACATTCTTATCAAAATAAAGTAAAAAGCTTTAAAAAAAGTAAAGCTCTGAAAATGAAACATTTCAAAAATCAAAATAGTAGTCAAGTAAGTCAAGTAAGACTTTAAAATGAATTGAGTGATTCTTGCACCAAACTAAATTTTTTTGTTAGAAATACCGGGGGGGGGGGGGGGGGGGGGGGGGGGGGGGTAGGTGTGTTTGTGATAATCAATAACCAGGTAATTTGGATCATGTAGATTTGCTTTCTTCAAAACTATAAACTATGAGAGTGATCCTAAAACCATAGACTGAGAAGAGAGGACTGACAAGGAACATGAACCTTGATTGGGGGTTTTGGGCCTGAAGGGAGAAGATCAAATAAACAAGGCCAAAGCCCATAAAGATCATGCTAAGAAGCCCAACTAATTGCAGGATGAATCTTGAAGGGAAATATGATTCAAGGCCCAATTAGCCCTAACGAGACAAAAGACTTGAGGGAGCAATAAACCCTATCTAGACTCTTTACTCTAACTGATATTTTGATCGGGTTCTAATCACCTCCAATTGTGATACATTCCTATAATGCAATTGCTTCTCTATCTACGTCTATGAAAACATAAAATTTATCATATTGGAACTGTATTCCTAAAACGGATGGAGTCAAATCAGATAAACTATAGTAACAATAGTCCCATTGGGAATACTTTCAGATAAAAAAATTGGTTATCAGAACTGAAGGAAGTGAGGTATGAGAAACACACAAAAATCTACTTACAATTGAGTGCTGGAATCCATCGATGGAATAAATGTATATAAAACCGTTATGAAATTGCAAAATCAAGTAATAATACCTCTTCATATTTCTGGGTAAGAGAGAGTCGCTCATCTTCGGACATGTCGGGCCTCAAAACAGCCATTGTTTCATACTGTCTCAACCCCGGTGGGCATTGGGGCTCTTCTTTTTCTTCAATTGCAGTGGCAACCGACCCGGATGAATTGTTGAGGTCATCTTCGCCTCCCAATCCTCCTTCAAAGAATGTGCCAGAGAAATCAAGGGTTTGAGCTTTGATTGAGAAACCCTGGCTTCCAATTTGATGTTGGCAGTGAAGTATTGGCGTAGGTTTGTTCTTGGGGAAAGGGGCTAGGGTTTGTAGTAAAGGAGATGAGGTGAGTATGTAAGAAGAGGCCATTGTCGTTTGTTAAGGTGTAGAGATGCGATTGATGATGCGCGAAGTGTTGTATTGAGGACCGAAAGAGATGATAGGAGTGGATAAGGGCCGTTGGCCGGTGGCGGTGAGTTTATTTTTATTTTTATATCTAAACCTAATTTTATTTTAGGTAATGAATTTTTTTTTTTTATGTATATTGATGGTATATTTTGATTTTCGTTCGTTATAATCGAATTATTTTCCTTTTTTTAATGCCATAATTGCATACTTTAAAGGGAAATTAAGTAAACTAATCCATATAAATAAAGTATTAAAAAAATAACCAATATCAAAGGGCTTCTAGTCTAGTGGTATCAGGTTGTGTCCTTCCTTCTTGAAGTCGAGAGTTCAAGTCTTGTCGTTGACATATAGATGGATTTAGGTCAAGTCTTGTCGTTGACATATAGATGGATTTAGGTGTTAGTTTAAAAATAGATTATTTATATTATATTTATATGTTAAAAAAAATAAAATAAAATAACCAATATTTATAAATTTGGTAAAATAACTATTTTCTTCAGAATGTGATATTTCAAAGTATTTATAACCATTCGTTAGGTTTCGAATCTGAAATTTGACACATGTACGTCCCGAACTGAAAACCGTACTCCGGAATATAGGTGGATTTAGGTGTTAGTTTAGGAGTAGATTATTTATATTATATTTGCCTGTTAAATAAAATAAAATAAAATAACCAATATTTATAAATTTTGTAAAATAAATATTTTCTTTGGAAGTTGATATTTCAAAGTGTTTATAACCATTCCAGAGTTGATGATGGTCGTTAGGTTCCGAATCTGAAATTTGACACCCGTACTATAACGACCCAATTTTCACGTCCAAAAATTTCGTTTTAAAAAAACAATACTTAGAAAACATTACTAATTAAAACATTGTTCAATTAAACCATTTCACATCGAAAACCCAAATTTGAAATCCACAACATGTAAACAACCAAACTATCAGAGTATCAATCCCACGGTAAACTCATAAATGTGGAATCAAGGAGTGTGTGTGATGAGCCGCTACCGCGCCTGCTCCTTCCCCTTGGCTGAAGAGGTACCTGAAACAGCAACTGAAAACGTAAGCACAAAGCTTAGTGAGTTCCCCCATCGTACCACATACCATACAACACATATCATACATACTGCCAGGCTATTCTGGGGTGCCTGACTACCCGGTACGGCCATTCTGGGGTGCCGACTACCCGTGCGGCCATTCTGGGGTGTCGTCCTACCCGTGTCAAGCCATTCTAGGGTGCTGACTACCCGTGTCAAGCTATTCTAGGGTGCTGACTACCCGCCGGTCCTGACAACCGATCCTCGGGGACTATTTCACCCCCTACTGCTACTACTATCACATATCATAACATAACATATTATCAGACATATCTAGGGTGTCTGAACTACCCTTCGGTCCAAACAACCGAACTCGGGGACTGCTCCCCTCCTACTACCTCTAACTCATATAACAGATCATGCTAGCATATAAACATAACATCACATACTGTCAGACGTATCTGGGGTGTTTGACTACCCTCCAGTCCTAACAACCGAACTCTACTACTATCACATATAACATATCATGCTAGCATATAACATATCAGGTAGTAGCAAACCTAGATGATATCACAGAGACAATCATCTATCATACGTCTCCTACTGGTGGGCCGACATTGTGGCCTTAGACCCACCGCTACTGGAAGGTAACTCACCTCAAAGTAGCTGCTGATCTGATCGGGAACTGACTGTCTACTGCTGCTGCTGTTGCTCCGGAAATCCTCTGGCTGTAATTCCCATAACATACTCAATCAAACACTGCTAACTGTCCTTTGGGTAAAATGACCATTTTACCCCTAATCATGCCCTAAGTCAAAGTCAGAGTCAACTTTCAGTTGACCCGACTCGCCGAGTTGGCTCTCCAACTCGCCGAGTCCCTACCCAAACGATTGTCCTGAATCTCGTTTCTACTCGTCGAGTTAGGCGATGACTCGACGAGTTCTCCTTCTAAACTGATATTTAAGTCCTTCATCCTACTCGCCGAGTTGTATGAACAACTCGTCGAGTTCATCTTCATCCGATGAACACTTATGCTAAGACTCGCCGAGTTGTATGAACAACTCGCCGAGTCTGTTCTTGATCTAAGAAGATTGCCTTGAACTCGCCGAGTCAGGGCACTGACTCGCCGAGTTCCTCCATGGATGAGTTCGGCTTCCAACTCACTGAGTCACACCCCGTGACTCACTGCTCACACTCGACACTACGAAAAAGGGGACAACTCGAAGACTCGCGAGCAGACTCGCCGAGTCAGATGAACGACTCGCCGAGTCGTTGCCATGCAATCACCAAATACGCGGTTTTGCTCGATTCCAGTCCATGCCATTCACAGATCTGGGTTCCTAGAGCATGAATCACACGTAAAGTTTCCAACTTTACGTGTAGATATTCACCAATAAGGGTTTTAGGGTTCAAAATGCACCCAAAAGGGTAGATCTAGGGTCTTCATGCAATGTGGGTCCATAAAGGCAACAGATCTGAGCTCCTGGAGCTCGACCATGCCTAGATCTAAAGGCCAATCAACTTATTACGGATTATATTGCACATACAAGCTTGGGGAAGGGCTCAAGAAAGACTTAATGTAGTAATAAGCATATAAACAGAGGGAAAATGGGTTATACCTCAAAGGAACCACTGAGAGAACACTAAGATGCTTGGTTTCCTTCCCTTCCTCTTGATCTACACCGCTTCCTTCTCAAAACCTTCAAGATCACACAAAATGCTTCAAACTCTCTAGGAAATAAGCTTTGAATGAGGGTTGGGGGGCTCTGAGGGTGAATGGGGGCTGGCTTGGGGCGGACATGAGGCTTAAATAGGGTGCAAACCCCTGAAACTTAGGGTTTCATCCAACAGCGGTGACTCGCCGAGTCCAGAATATGGACTTGCCGAGTCACCAACTTAAACGTGTCCCGGGTCCCGTCTCTACTCGGTGAGTCGGACCTATGACTCGCCAAGTCCAAGGCTAAAAAAATGGAAAATACTCACATAAGATTTACGTACCAGGAACCAGGTGCTACACATACGTCCCGAGCTGAAAATCGTACTCCGGAATATACGATCATTCTGGAGTGGTAAAATTGGGTTATTTGAAGGTTCTTTGGTTTTGTATCGTGTTTATTTGATTTCAGATAAGGACTGTCATTCCGTAGTGGTCAAAAATGAGTTCGTATAAGGAATTTTATCGAGTGTCGGTTTCTAGTAGAAGGCAATGGCAGAATCGAGGGATCTATGTAGTATATTGTTTCAAACTACACATGTTTTGGTGTAATATAAGCAATGATATCAACTTCGTTTGGTTAATCATGTTGGTTGCTTCCAAGTTCAGGTTACACACTAATCAAATACGTCTATCTTTTCAATGTCCTTGATCAAATATAGTTTTGTAGATTCTTGATGAGAATGATGTCAGATATTTTCTTAGTTTTATTAGTAGTACGTCTCCTAACACACTACAATTGTTGTTAATAATAATGTTATGGAAAGTGGTATTCGGCGGTTTCCTAGAGCCTTTAGTTGGCGATTTCCCGGGTCTTTCGGTGCTAGAAGTAACCAAAATTGTAAATGTCCTTGATCAAATATAGTTTTGTAGATTCTTGATGAGAATGATGTCAGATATTTTCTTAGTTTTATTAGTAGTATGTCTCCTAACACACTACAATTGTTGTTGTTAATAATAATGTTATGGAAAGTGGTATTCGGCGGTTTCCTGGAGCCTTTAGATGGCGATTTCCCGGGTCTTTTTCGCGATAGAAATAACCAAATTTGTAATTTATTACATATGACATTCAATCATGTTCCTTCTTACGATGGGCCTGTAGATGGGGATGATTTTAGGTATAAAGGTAAGATTATTGATGATGCTTCTCCCAAATATGATGTTATGAATCTGCAAATGATCAAGACAAAACTAATGTTGTTAGTTGATGATGGTAATATAATTCCACGTAGAGAGTCAGTTGAACAATTTCAAAGTTTCACTGAATTTGATGGGGATGATACTGAACCTAAAGAAGAGGAAACTGAGTCCTTAAAACATCGAAAAACCCAAGAGGAAAAGTTTCCTTATTATTTATTCTAACTCTAAAGAAACACAAACAACTCATTAGGGGATGCATGAACCTTAACCATTGCTTGAATTAGCTCAACAAAAAACGTAAAAGTGACATGGCCCACAATTATACTTCTTATGTGATGCTTTATCAACTATTCAAAAGCAAAGAAGAACTTAAGCTTAATTTAGGATTCAAATATGTTACCGAATATTTCAAATTAGAGTGAGAAATTCTACAAACAACAAGTTTACAATTGTTTCCATTGCGAAAAATTGTAAATGGCAATTACGGGTTACAACCAGTAAAGACAATGATTCATTTCAAGTGGTTAAACTATCGAACAACTGCACTTTCTCAAACACACAACTCCTTCCCCGTAATCACAAAGCCAACAAAAAAGTGTCGGGTCATTTCTTAAAGGGCATATTAACTGATGGTATAGATATTATGTTACGGGGAAACATATCCAACAAATGTTAAATGTGTTGGATTAAGGTGTCTAAGGTCCTAACTAAATTGGTATAATGTTGATGAAAAAGAGTAAACTCATTTTAATTAACTCATTAAGAGTTAATTAAAATTAATTTAGAATTAATTTTGGGTTAATTAAAATTAGAGTAAATTACACGAATGGTCCCTATGGTTTAGGGTAATTTGCGCGTTTGGTCCCTAACTTCATTTTTTAACTCGGAATGTCCCTACTGTTTGTTTCTGTTACGCACTTGGTCCCTGTCTTAACTAAAAGACTATTTTGCCCTTGATTTTTTAATTTATTTGAATAAACACACCCCCAACCCCACCTCCCTCATCTCACATTACCCACCCCACCATTTTTCCATATTTAAATAAGACAAAATTTCACAATTGGTCCTTGTGGTTTACAGAATATCGCACTTTGAGGACTTCCTAGCAAAAAGGCACGTCACTGGTCCTTATGGTTTTAGTTCATTGCGCGATTGGTCCTTGATCCTAACCCCGTCACTTTTTTACCGTTAGTATAGGGGTATTTTTGTCTTTTCATTTATCAAAACTAGCACCACAAAATCCTGCCATGCACTAAATAAACAAACATGTAAGAATTCAGGAATTCTAAATTCTCCATTAAAATTTGAAAATTTAATGAAGCTACCTTATTTTTCCTGAATTCAGATGTTGATTTTGTGGATTCATATTCATGGTTTGTTTTTTAACATAACTTGGCATATGAAGCAAAGTTACTGATAAATTTGAAACTTCACCACCACAAATATCACAGTTTTTGTTCCACACTAAACCATTTAACTTCACATTCTTCATGAACAAGTGCATTCCATCTTCAACTGATTACCTTCATCGCATGAATCAATGCAGATTCTGCAAATCGCTTCTTCCTCATCAATCTCTTCATCGTTCTTCACTTCAACATAATGGATTTGATCTTTATTTGAAACAAAATCGTTTCAATAAAATTGGAATATAAAAATCAAATTGCAAACTAGCCCAATAAACATAACGGGCTTCAGTTAAGTTTTGAATCTATATTTTTCATGAATATGATCGATCTTACCCGTGATTTCTGTTGTTCGCTATATGTTCTTGCGGAAACGGGAGTGGTGGCTGAAGGGATTACGAACGATGATTCTTCCCGTTTCCTCCCCAAAGATCCGACAACACCCTAAAAATCGGAGCCCAACAATCACAGGAGAATAAAGAGATTACAAATGATGATTCTTTGGAACATACAAATCAGAACCTACAAATCGAACATAACTTTCTTAACCTTCTTCATCTCCCTCTCTCTCTCTCTCTCTTAGATCGATCGGTACTTTCATCTCCTTTAACAGCTTCAAGAACGCTAACCCTAGTCCTATCACACAAGTCGTCGTAGTTGGGTGAAGAAATCGTCATCAGCAACAACACATACCCTTATTGCTGATCATAAATCAACGACATCGGAAGTTGAAACGAAGGTTGAATTAGCTGATGTTCCAAAAGTCAAGATCGATGTGTTGGGAGATAGCTTTGGTGATGAAGGATTACAGTGACTGCTAAATGAAAAGACTAAAATACCCCTGCACTAACGGTACAAAAGTGACGGGGTTAGGGTCAAGAACCAATCGCGTAATGAACTGAAACCATAAGGACCATTGGCGTGACTTTTTGCTAGGAAGTCCTCAAAGTGCGATATTCTGTAAACCACAGGGACCAATTGTGAAATTTTGTCTTTAAATAATAGTCTTTTTAGGTAAGACAGGGACCAAGCGCGTAACAAAAACAAATAGTAGTGACCAAACGCGTAACAAAAACAAATAGTGGGGACCTTCCGAGTTAAAAAAATAAGTTAGGACCAAGCACGCAAATTACCCCAAACCATAGGGACCATTCGTGTAATTCACTCTTAAAATTAATCAAAGGTGCAAGAGCTAAGCTACAATTGTTCAATAGTTGAACAAAAGAGATGATCTAGTATCCTTCTAAGACTTTGACATTTTTGGAGGCTCTTGATAGAGCTACTAGAGCCTCCAACTGATAAAAGAAAACTAGATAAATATTGACTTAAAATATTATTATTTTAAGTTCAAATCTAGGGTTTATGGGATTATCAGGCAACTATATAAATGGATGTACCCTTGGTATTTTCGGCCTAACCTAACCACATAGAGAATTCTGGAATTATCTATCATCTCCACTCTTTCCTTCAATCCTAGGTTTTTTTGAGTTTTAGGTGTGACATGTTAGAGGAAGCCATACTTTTGGAGCTAGTTTGTCAAAGAGACTACAAGGCTTTGGGTTAGCTTGTTTCGAATCAAGCAAGATGTATGTGGTTCTATTCATGAATTTGATTTCATAGGGTTTATAGATTTTGTTTCATAAGTATGTTGTAATAAATTAAGAAAATACATATATCCATCTTAGGTTGTGTGTACCCTTAAGTGATAAGTGAAATTTCGCATGTACAAATTGATTGTAACCTAAAACCCCTAATAAAATGATCGTCTTAGTGTACGTATTTCATACCGGCAAGCATGGAGTGCAAAAATGCATGCTTTAAATCTGTTGAGAGGGTCCCCTGAAAAAAGCTTTAAAGATTTCATTTATATTGTTACAATTTAGAAAGGAAGAATCCAAGGACTGTTACACATATAAAGACAGGTCACGACAACTTTTTAATGGCAACCGGTTGCGCGGTAATATTTCTTATATAATGAGTACTTACAATTCTTTTTATACGTGTATTCGGTTTTATTACTAATCTACTAATTTATTTGTGTATTTTTTAGCGTTTCACACATGTTTGTGTCCTATTATTATCATTGACAGAGCATATATTAAAAGGAAATACTTACGCACGATGTTCCTAGCATAGGCATGGACCGTAATAACCAAATCCTCCCAATAGTATTTGGTTTTGGAAAAACAAAAAGTAGGGATTCATGGATATGGTTTTTATCAAGACTAGAGAATGTATTGAGGACATAGACTCTTTGGCTATCATATCTGATAGAGCCAATTCCAATCAAATGACCATTTAAGTTGTGTTTCTGAATGCATATCACGTACTTTACTATTGTAATCTATACTAATAAAAGAGTAGCTCTTTTGCCATGTGTCACCATATTAGACATTTTAATTAATGTGTTGCCACTTGTCAATCTATTAGTTTTCCATTTTAAATTTATTAAACCTCCTCATTAATGTGATTCTATTTTAAATTTTAAATTATTGTTTTCATTAATTCACAAATAAAAAATATCTAATATATATTAAAAATTTATTTTATATATTTATTTGAATCAATGATTATAATTTCACATAACTAATAAAAAATATCTCTTAAATTAATAATTTATTCAAAATAACTTATTAATAATTTTGAGTTTGTACTATAAAAGTTTGATTAATATAATAATCGTGGTTCCCACGGGTTATAAACTAGTTTATTGATAAATATGAGAACAAAGATTGGAAAACAAGACACAACCAAACTTTGTTTTGGGTGGCTGCAAAAGCTTGTTGAGAGTCTGATTTTAGAGAAAGCTTGGCTAGGCTACATCGTGTCTTATCTGATAATTGTCGTACATAGATATATGTAACATCCCCCTCTGGCACGTATCACAATATTGTCCGCTTTGGGCCACTCGGCACGAGGACTTCTCAGGGGGTCACCCATCCTGGTACTACTCCCGCCCGAGCACGCTTAACTGCAGAGTTCTTATGGGATCTGCTGCCCACACAGCTTTAAAACGCGTTGTGATAGTGAAGGTATCCACACCCCTTATAAGGAATGCTTAGTTCTCCTTCCCAGTCAATGTGAGATCAGATCTAACCCACTTTAAACTGTGGCATCCCCAATTTCACGGCCAGAAAAGACCGATTTGTTTATGCTTTGTTTTATAAATTAGAGTGATCGTTTAAAGAAAACGGTTGCGGAATTTATTCCCAAAACAAAATATGATAAGAGTTTATCAAAGCATTTCTTTAAAGAAATGTATTTTCATTATATAACAAAATCTCGGGATGTCATGTTCAATACAGACCAAAAGCATAAACAGAACAAAATAGACCTTACAACAGTTATTTATAACTACTGATCTATATTCCAAAATCTCTCGTCAAGTCCACCAACTTATACTCTTGTGTCATTACCTGTAATGCAAAGAAAACTGAGTGGGTCAGGCTTGGGAGCCTGGTGAGCATATAGGGTTTTCAACCCACAATAAATAATTAATTTAATTTCATCAACCAATAATAACCCAATTATCCATTCCCGTTATTCTCACTTTACATCCCTAAGACAACTAACACAAGGGACCTAGTCTAAGAATATTTCATCGGGGCGACAACACATGCTTTGGGGGTTCCTAAGCAATATAAGTCAAATAAGGCAACCATGAGGGGGATGGAATACAATGAATGAACACCCAAGTTCATTAACACCTACAGGTTATGAGCCTACTGGTGTTCCACGGGACTGTCTAGAAAGAGTACGTGGTTGTCATCTAAATTCCGCTAGATGACTGGATCACAATGACATCGAGGCCTCTCAACATTTTTATTTCATCACACATCACTATCTACCCATGTTCTACCCACATTGAAGACAAAATATATTTGTTTATATACAACATAAAACCTGTATAACAAATTCTTTCGACACTCATAACACATGAGAAATAGTATATATTCACATAGCACGTATTTTATAGAGTATAATCTATATATGTGTGTTAACAGAAAGCAACCACACACACTTAACCATTCCAAATAACGAGATAATATACATATAACACATAGCACGTATTTTATAGAGATACTTTATATCTATGTGTTAGAAGAAAGTAACTACACACTCACACCAAACATATACTTAATACATTCAAACAATACTTGTATTAAAATCGTGTTTATGAAAGGGACTATACACTCACTTGATCAGAAGATGATCAGACAGCACTACGGCTTGTAGAAGTAGTATTCTTTGGTAGATCTGGAAGATCTTCACAAAAACCGGACTCCTCACGGGCAGAGCTTCGGCTCGGAAACTTTTTTCTTCTTGGGATCTTCGGGCTTCGGGATATTTCTTGCATGCAAATCGAGGTAAAATGGGAGAGAGAGAGAGAGGAGAGAAAATAGCAACCCTAAACGGCGCCCTTCAAATCTATTTATAGGGCAAAATCTGCCCTTGCCACGTCGTGGCACCTTTTTCCACGTCGTGGGTTTGATCGTCACTGCATGCGTCATCGCAAGTTGCGTCTGGGGGACTCCCAGAGGTGTCAGAAGACCTGCCACATCGTGGCACTGCTTGCCACGTCGTGGTCTCTGACACAGCTTTGGGGTTCGCGCCCCGAACTTCAGAAATTCATAACTTTTGCATACGAACTCCGTTTTCGACGTTCTTTATATCGACGCGAAGGTGAGATTATGATCTACAACTCTCATTTAGAATTAGTTGGCTAATTTTGAATTCATTTTTAATATATTATAAATATATTACTTATATATTATTTTTAGTAGGTCGAGACAGGAAAACTCCGTTCGAAATTCATAACTCCTTCATCTGAACTCCGTTTTTGTCTGTCTTTTTATCGTTGGAATACTATTGATGAGATCTTCAATTCTCATTTAGAAAGTTTTGGCTAAATATCACTCGACCTCAATCTCGAGTTTCGGGCTGCATACTGCTAATGCTGAAACTTCGAAAAATCATAACTTCCTTATCCGAAGTCAGATTTAGACGTTCTTTTTATGCACGCTCTCGGTTTTACGTATTCTACGACTTTTATTTAGATCGCTAAGGCCAAATATCGCTCTAATGTAAATTTACTATTTACATCGCGCTATGTCGTGTCGGTTCTTTCGCGAAACTTTGACAGGTCATAACTTCTTCGTTATAACTCGGATTTCGGCGTTCTTTATATGTACGAAATCCTTGTAACATATAATACAACTTAGCTAAGATTAATCCTTCTAAATAATCTTCCATCAAAAAGTCATTTTTTGATGCTTATCGTCTCTAAATTGACTAGCCCGGATCTACAGGCGTTACAATATACATCACTGGTAATCAAAAATAAGAAAAGTTGTGTTTCAATGTGGTTCATTATAATTTATTGATATCAAAAAATTTTGAGTCCATCAATGCATTATCAAAAGATGCATGAAAACTACCAATAAAATTGTAGACTGGCTTCTTTAGAGCAAAAATGCAACAACGGTGGTGTCAACGACGTAATGTTGGAGGTCCCTTATATAAACTATAGTACTTTCAAATTACTAGACCATAACTTATTGTTCATGACAATATGTTTGTATTTTTTATAACTTAAAGTGAAAAACAAGTTACTGAGTATGTTGAGAAGGTTATCGAAAGGAGGATCAACAAATCCTTCGATTTCGGGGCATACCAGATTGATAAAAACATATATGAAGTGACTAACCAAATAAAAAATGGTATAGACAATTTGGAATATCGTTTTTGTACATGTGGGAAATAACAATTATCTAGTATACCTTTTCATGCTATGGCGGTATTCAAGGAATTGAGATATCAACACTGCAATATGTGGGTGTCATCTTACTTCACAATGGAAACATACTGAGCAACATATAGAGAGGTTGTGTTTCATGTTCCAAATCCATCTGAATACGAACAACCAGATGAATTCATGGTTGTATTAGCACCATTGATGGACAAACAAAAAGGAAGACGTCCACAAAACCATAAATGTATCCCATCCCAAGGTGAATGTCTGATTAAAAAAAATACAGTCGTTGCAAAAAGGATCGGGTACACAAGAAGAAATTGTGATGCTCAATTCCCCGCATATTCAACAAAAAAATAAATTTTCAAGTAGGAATGAGTCGAGTGTCAAAAGTAAGGGTAAGTCTAAGAGTAGATCTAATTTCAAAACTAGTAAAAAATGAATTTTCAAGTAGATCTGAATTACATGTAGTCATGTTTGTACCAAATTAGAAAATTCTAAAAAAATCTTAAAAAAATGTTTTTCAGTCAGATAAACTATGTTTTTTCTACATCGTCATAAGGAAATTGTTTAAACATACACAAACACCACAATTTAAATGTCAGGTAAATCCCCAATCTCTATCCATAGCCAACTCTCAGACCACCACAAGGCAATATCTCGTTGGGGGAAGCTGCATAAGACAATAAATAAAGGTTAATGATATCTTATTATCTCATATAAAGTTATAGATTATAAGGAAAAGTAAAATGCATACATTTTCTAACATCAATAATACATACACAATCATCAGCCTATAAATGCCTCATCCTAGGGTATGCAACTGGCCAAAGGAGCACACCCGGTGTATGCATACTAGCTATCCTACAGTTGGGAAATGTCTCCATGATCCAAATCTACAAAAATTAAGATGTAAAACAACTAAATAATATAATAATGTTGTGATACTTTTTGCATAAAAAGTATTATGAAACATAATGGACATACCTTAAATGCATAGACAAATCCATGCACAATATATGTAGGCCTATTGACGAGTCTTGGATGGTTGGGGTTCAAATGCTCCTTAATCTTATCAAAGACAACAGACAACTATCTATAAGTCAAATCCCATATTGCTCTTCCCCATGGGGTGTAACATCCCGACAATGAGGTATTTCCAAAATTAACTCTTAAGTATGAAGGTTTATGATTTTTAGCCCTTGGAATGAGTTTTGTTTGAAAATTGGTCCCACAGTGGCATTTTCGTAAATGCAGGTAAGGCTTAGTACGTTGGGCGTACATGCGCGTACATTAGTACGTTGGGCGTACACTGCGTACTGTAACATCCTGTTTCCTGTCATTTCTGAGCCATGGACCGAAAGTTAATTGTGTAAGGTTTTGGGCCTTAAGGAGGCAAAATTTAGTCCTTGTGGAAGGAGATAATGTTGGTTAAGAGATTTAACCCTTGAATTGTTTGGGTCGAAGGGTAGAAAGGGAAAAGGCATAGGCCATGTTCTAGCATGAAATATGGATTTTTGTTCGAGAAGTTTTTAGTCCAAGATATTTAGATCATATTGTAGAGCTCTTCAATACCTTTATGTGGATATAAAGAATGTAGAACATGAAGTTGATACAAAGAAGTTACGACCGTTTGAAGTTAGGAAGATTTTTGGGTCAGCCGCGTACGTTAGGCATAAATTGAGTACAATGGGCGTACTGAGTATGCCTGAGTACACTGGGCATATATTGAGTACGTTGGGTGTACTGGGTATGCTTGAGTACGTTGGGCGTAAATTGAGTACGTTGGGCGTACGCGATTAGTGCCTAAACCTTATTTTCATGGTTAGAACCTTATTTAAGCTCCTTAACTTCCCCAAACCCATTCCATTCTTAGCCTCCATCTCTCCAACACCCTCTCAAGAAACCCTAACCCTAGATCGAGCCTTGTGAGCAAAAATAATGTGTTTTTAAGTGCTTTGGAGTGTTCTTGGTGCACCTTGGAGAAGAAGGAACTCATTGAAGAAGTGGCGGTTGCATTGGAGCTTGTAGATCCAAACTTTTTCTGCCTTGTTCTTTCTCCTAGAGGTATAAAGTTTGAATCTTGATGATGAAATTGTTAGATCTAGCTAGTTTTGCGTGTTATGAGCTTTTAGTCACTTTAAGTGCGTAAAGTTTAGATCTTGAAGGTTTATGACCTTGTTATGGATAAATTTGGAAACTTTATCCATCTAAACATCATTTTGATTCAGAACTGAAGGTTAGAGACTTGTACTTAATGGATTAAGTTGAAAAGATGCACTTTTGGGTCCCTTGAGACTTAAATACTAGATCTTGTTTGTTGGGACCATTCTAATGGATAAAGTTGGAAACTTTATCCATTATGGAACTATTATGAACCATAAAAATGTGATCTTGGCCCTTCCATCCCTTCCATATAAGAGTTGTGATGTCTTATTGGGTTAAGAACTTAGGGTTTTGGTCATTAAACACTTTATAGCCATGCAAAGTCATAAAGTTGGAAACTTTATGACTTAGGATACCATTTTGGGCTTGGATTTGAGTTTTGGATGTAAGAGCTTAACGAAATAAGCTCTTAATGGAGTTTTGGGAATCGGTTGGGTACGTTGGGCGTACTTGGTGGTACGATGCGCATACGCGGTCAGCGCCCCGCTTTTGGGTCAACATCAGAGTACGTTAGGTGTACTTTGTTGGTACGTTGGGCGTACTCTCTTGGTATGCAGGGCGTACTCTATTGGGAACAAATATTGACTTTTGGGACCTTGACTGTTTACTTTGACTTTGACCAGGGTTGACCCATTTTGACTTAAGGGTATTTTGGGTATTTTGAGCTATAGTTAAGCCTTGATCTCTATCTGCTGAATAGGTAACCTGTAGAGTTGGTATTCGAAGCAGTGTATTGTTCAGCTATTGGTCAGACCATGAGGTGAGTTTTTCCTCACTGTACTTTCGAGTTGAAGGCACCAAGGCTGACCCATTTGATTGATATCCCACTTTACCATATGTTGTTATGTTGTAGTGATCTGTTAGATCTGTATCCTAGTTTATAGGATATTGTTATGCGGTATTGATCTATAGATCTTCCTGTTTGTCTATTGGTTGATTATATGTTTATCTGTTATGTATATGTCGACATATTTTGAGTTGTGGTTGAGGCTTTACTACTTTGTGCGTGAGCCAAAAAACTGGGGGTATTCCAACCCGATGGTTGATTGGGCCCGAGGGTATTCCATCCCGAGGATGATTGGACCCATTATATATTGGCATTCCAGTCCAATGGTTGAGGGTATTCCATCCTGAGGATGACTGGACCCGTTGTATATTGGCATTCCAACCTGGGGTATTCCATCCCGAGGATGACTGGACCCGGAGATTAACTGGGCCTGGGGTATTCTAACCCAATGGTTGATTGGACCTAACATGTTTGTTTGTATATGTTATCTGTTTGTATGGTGGTACTTTGGGGTAAAATCACTAAGCTTTGTGCTTATAGTTTTAGTTTAAGGTTTTAGGTACTTTAAAGGATCGTGGGAAAGCAAAGGTGTGATCGTCTACAACTTCCTGTTTTTATGGCTTTGGGTCTTAAGAAAACTCTGATTTTGAAATAATGTTTTGGAAACAATGACTCTTTTATAAACAATGATGTTAAATGGTTGATTTTGAAAATTTTAAATTCCTTAATATTTTCGGAATGTTACAAGTACTTTGGGAGTACGTGAAGGATCCTCAAACGTTGGGCGTATGTCGGGCATGTACTACTGGAAGCACAGGACCCGTACACATAGTAGGGAAATCACAACCTCTAAGGTTGTTGCTTAGAATAGATCATATGGTATTAATTACGCCTCATCTGATATTTTCTGGTTTATTTTCACTATGGTGGTCACGAGGAGATTCGAGACAGAAGTTGGGTCGAGTGGCCAGGATAGTGTTGGATTAGTGTCTAAGTCCATAACTATTTTGGTATGTACTTGACCCGATGGTGCATGGTCCTTTTGGGTTGCCTTCACCAAAGCAACTTGATAGGATGAATTATGGAGAGAAATGATTAAATATGATTTATTAATATATTATGGGAATAATATATTAAAGGAAAAATCATATTGTTTAATTAATATTAGTCAATAATTAATTGGTAATTAGTTTTGTGACTAAAATAGATTAATTAAACTTAAGGGACTGGAATTATAATTATAAGATAATTGCAATTTTGGCCACGGATTGTCTTAAATCAAGAGGTGGACGAATTCTTATGGGAAGCCCATAACGAAATCGTCCAAGGGCTTGATTAAAGGAGTATATGGATTGCTTACTGCTTAAGCATCCAAATTAGAGTTTCCATGTTAGATAACCCTAATTGCCTCACTATATATAGATCCCTTAAGGACCAAAAACGTGGCTAAGCTTCTTGCTAGGGTTTTCACACGGTTTTGGCAGCCTCCATCCTCTCTCCTCTTCATCCTCTTGCTTATGGTGTTTGTGAGCCATTAGAGGAGTGACACTTGTGACTCTAAGCCTTCCAAAGTCAATTCAAGGAGGAATTGGGATTGTTATTGCTACATAACAATCAAGGTAATATCATAAACCTAATTATATATTAATATCGATTTCCATATGCTAGAATTAGGGTTTATAGTCTTTGATTCAAAGCATGTACAATAGAGAAACCTAGATCCAAGCATTAGGGTTTGTATGAGCACATAGGATGTCTTATGACCAAAACCCATCAGTGGTATCAGAGCCTAGCTTGGTTTCAATTGTATTGATGCATTGCATATCTGGAAAATTTGTTTTTTGGGTTTCTAGAGGCTGGACTCGCCGAGTCCATAGCTGAACTCGCCGAGTCCAAGGTGACTCGACGAGTCCAGGCTTGACTCGACGAGTCAACTCGTCAGATGGAGGTTATCTCGGGATTTCTTGCTGTTTTTGCATTGGGATAGTTACCTTATCATGTTAGATCAATATTAATCCGATTATATGATATATTTGACTATAATTTTGATCTAATTAAAGATATTTATCAATTAATAAGATAATTGTTTCCTTATAAGATAATTGATTAATTATTTTGAGTAAATTGATAAATTGTTTTGCAAGAAATCACTAAACAAATCAAATATGGATAATTATGTGCTTAAATGTTAATTTATGTCACACCCCCGAACCAGACGGCGGAAACGTCCGGGGGCTGTCGTGACTCAATTGAATACCATAACATTGAATATATATGAAACATAACAACATTCGTCACCATTCATCAACATAGTACAACCAGTAGTGTTTACATATCATACATTGTTTAACATTACATTCCCCAAAAATTAATTTGTTCAATTCATACAAAAATAAACTGCAACCGTCACTGAGTATGATTTCCCTTGATTCACTGGTTCCCTGAGAATACAAGTATTTTGAAAAACGTCAACATATGAAATGTTGGTGAGTTCATAAGTAGTGTTTGAAATCGGATGTTTGTATTGTTTGAAAACCACCAGAAAATCCGATATTTTCTGAAAAGGTAAGCTTTTGAAAACATTTGTGAAGATCCGTAGGTATGCTTGTTTGTTTCTATACTTGTAAAAAAAATGTTCATTGAAAATGTATGCATTTCAAATCTGTACGTATTGAAAACCCTAGGAAAACCCGATGTTCCCCTAGTTCCTTTGGAATCCATTAAGTTGCGTTGAAACCATTACGAAGATAGCAGTGTCAGTCCCAGGCGACGTTGGAAGGTTCTCGAGCAGGATTATTTACTACAAACCCGCGTTACGCAAACGCCCAGTTTGTAGATATACTAACGATTCCCGAAGGCGTCGTCAGTACTAATCGCGTTATCCAATCGCCCGGACAAGGTGTAGTCCCACATCCGAAGAGAAAGAGGTCACGAAGACCCCGGTGACTCCATTAACCGGTTGGGGAAAATATGCGTGCGAGGGGTCCCCGACCCGCCTCGTAAAATATGCAGACTCTTCTAGCAATACCAAGGACCCTTGGGGACCAGTGGTACAAGCCATTGAAAGTCACTCTACGTTGTGCCAAGTCGGTGAAACTCAACACTTCGTAGAAAATATGTGTCTTCGGGCCTTAAGATCAGGTCATTGGGCTAGCTAGGCCCAACAAGCAAGATTTTACACTTTTGGGGCCCGAAGATGGTGCGTAGACGTCTGTGCACACTCGTATGTATATGTATTACCAAACGTTATTTGTATGTATCGTAGTATCGAAGAGTTAGTAGTTGTAGATTTCCATTGGCTCGAGACCGAGCCAATTCGTTTAACAACGACTTTTGGTATTGTAATGAGTTGTATTTCGTCGATAGTCGCGGTGTCATTATTTGATCAAATTGTACATATTGAATCAGCCTTGAAATATTTCTGTTTTCAGCCCCTCATTATTTGTAAAATTTACATTTTCAACCCTTTTTATGTAATATTTCCCGGTTTGGTCCTTAAACTATTTTTCTTGACATTTTAACACCAAAAATTATTGAAATTAATATTTTCCAGCATATTTTTCATAGAAAACAGTTTAAGTCCCTGAAAATGCAGTTTTTCTCGGTTTTAGCCCTTCTTTTCGCAATTTTGACAATTTTGGCCCAAATTGGAAAATTTTTGCAACTTTGGTCCTTTTTAAATTTAAAAAGCATTTTAAACCTTTGAAAAGGATTTGGGACACTTATAGTCCACTGTTTTACAGAAATTCACAGTTTTGGTCCTCCAAAACAGAAAAATTCGCATAATGGGCCTCCTTGGGCCGAAATTTTCATTTTTAGCCCAATAAGCTTGAAATTTATGTTTTTAATCCTCTATTTGAATATAATTCCAGAAATAGTTTTATGGAAACTGTTTTGGCACATTTCATCCATCAGAATCTGTGAAATGTCAATTTGGGCCCTTAATTTTGTATTTTTCACATTTTTGGCCCAAAATGTGTGTTTTTAGCTTAAAGAAAATTGTTGCTAACCACTTAGCTATTTTTCTTGTATCACTTTATATGTAGAAATATATTTGAAGCTAAAATCATAAAACATAAGTTATGTCTCGGTTTTGAGGGGTTTAATGGCTAGATCCAACATTAAAACACATAAAAGCATACATATAAGCATGGAAATCATACAAGGCATACAAAACACATATAGATCTACACTTTCACTTGTATTCCCCCCCCCCCCCCCCACAAAACTCATAAAAACAGAAAATAGGGGGTATGAAGCTCACCTTGGGGTGTTGACTCGGTTTTGCAAGGAAAAATGGAAGGAAAATGAAGTGATTTTTGGCCTAAGCTCCCTTTGATGAAGATCTCGAGTTTGAGATGGTTCTAGGGTGCAAGATCACGATTTTTGCATGGATTAGGAGGAGATTTTTGATAAATAAAGAATAAAAGTCATAGATCCAAGCAAAACCTTACCTTAGATGGTGATTTTTCTTGAAAGATCTCCTTGAAAGCTTCTTGAAATCTCGAATTTTTGGGGAGGAAATGAGAGAGTTTTCTTGAATGTTCTTTGAGGGAATTTGTGAAATGTGTGTGTGTGTTTGAGATGTGGCCGAGAGTGAGAGAGAGGAAGAGAAAGAAGTGATTTTTGAAGTGATGCTTGCATGGAGGCATGAGATGTTGCTTGGATATCCTATGGGTAAAGATGAGGTGGCATGCATTAAGTCAACACTTCCATTTCTCTTTGGGTTTGGGCCTTTGGGCCGAGATTTTTAAAAAGGGAAAAGAAAATTTTGGGCTTTTTCCTTAAGCCCAAAGTTTGAGTTAGTTAGAGTGTGTTTTATGCTTAAAAGAATGTAGTATGATTTTTATATTTTTATTGGACTAGTTTAGGTTATTCATGGCCCAAAGCTTTCAATTCATTTCATTATAGGCCCAACATGACCTAAAATGTTAAAATAAATAAGAGTGGGTCCAATTAGAGCCCAATTAGGGTTCTAAGCCCATGATAGTCCAATTGGAAACTTATTGGTCCATTTGGATCCAATAAGGAAGTTCTAGTCCAAAATAGACTTAACAAGAACTTCTAGGGTTTTCCAATTGTTTGATGACTACTTGTAGTACTTGCGTAATGTATTTACTTGAAGTTTCTGATTCACATTAACTTGAATGTATAGATTACGTGGCTCAAAATTTACAGTTGTGACAATTTAAATTATTTGTTATTTGATCCTTGTTGTTATGAAAAGTTTCATATTTTTCCCTTTAGGTTTTATAGTTTAAATTTGAACCCAAAAGTTTTGTTGTTTTGAAATTTAAATAGTTGAAACCCTAATGTTTTGAAATGTTTCAAAACTTGCCCTCAAGTTTTGGAATTTAAAAGTTGATTAAAAATTTAATTAGGAATGTTAAATTCTAAAACTCTAGTATTGTTTTGAAAAGGTTCAAATCACACCCTTATGGTTTTATTAATTAATTAAGGTGTATAATTAAAAGAGGTTTAATAAATCCATAAAAGTTTTGGTTTACAATTTAATTGAATTAAAAGTATAATTGTTAAATTTAACCACCTAATATTTTAAAAGTGTAAAATATACCCTATACTATATATAACATTAAAAGTCTAACATTATATATATGAATGAGTAAAAGTCAGTCTTACCGTTAGTAGGCCTCATTCACGAAGCTGGTCTATAAGGGGTGTTTAATGAAATTGCCTATAAAATGGCGATTGAATGGATATCCACTCTTACCCACCGCACTCTTGACTAGTGGAGGGTCGTTAGCCGAACGGGTAGGATAGGACGAAACCTTCCATTATAAGTATAATGAATTACTAAAGTAACTAAATGTTTTTCAAATTCCCAATCGTAGTTACTTAGGAAAAGTGAATTGATGCAATTCCATGAAATTACACTTTGTGCCCTTACGAAGACGTTAGTGGAGCATGTGTGGTTTACCGGCACACTAAATGGTTCTAAGCAAAGGTAGCAAAGGGTGACTCAATGTTTGTCATAGTTCGGTGGAGCATGTGTGGTTTACCGGCACATCGAATAGGTGACTGCAACATGTGGGGGCACCATGTAGTTTGCATGGTTATTCACACCTGCTTTGTGATCCTCGGCATCCCAGTCACGAACAAGAGGGGCATATCGAGATTTAAAGATGCCATTGAAATGTTCAAGGAATCTCAAAGGATCTAGGAGTTTTCATAGAATTAAAACTTAAATTCTTTTTCGTTTTTCATGGTGGAAATTAGTGAATCGTCATTCACTTACCTTCAAATGTTCTGCAATTTGGGTTACGGCATCCCTCTCCCGAGTTGTAGAATATTGTGTTGGGTCCTAGCCTTAGTATCTCATTTGGGTGATTTTCTAAGGACTCATTCAATCAATCAACTAACTTGAACTCATTTTCTCCTGTATTGTAGATGTCAAAGTTCGACAACTATGGTTTTCCTAAATCCCGTGGAACAAGCATTCCACATGAAGATGATATTCCACAATTCGATCGAGGAACAAGAGATCATACTTCACTTCCTCCTCCTCCTTAAATTATTCTCCCTAACCCACAAGTTCAAAGGCTTGAAAAGTTCAAGATCACTCAAGCCCTTTTGGCAAGTAAACATAAAGAAGGAAAGTCGGTGTGTGCACACGTCCTAGGGATGAAGTCACACATTGATAGGTTAAGAATGTTGGGATCCGTTATTTGTGAGGAAATGGCTGTTGATTGGGTTCTTCAGTCACTTCCTAACTCATATAGTGAGTTCGTAAGAGAGTACTATATGATGAACCGCGACGTGACCCTTATAGATCTCACCTATATGCTTATTGCTGCTGAATCAGCAATGGTTTGGCGCAATAGAAAAGCAAAGTTGATTGGTGAATCTGCCTTCAAGACCTCTATGGATATAGACAATGGCAACGAAAGACATGCTATGATCGAAAAGTTTGATCATAAGAGAAAGGCAATGTCTGAAGTAGTTCCATGTCATGTTCCAAAAGAGTCAATTTGCTTTTATTGCCAAGAGAAAGGGCATTGGAGACGAAGCTGCCCCATTTGCCTAAGAGATCTAAGAGATGGGAGAGTCGAAACGTATGGCTCCAATATAGGTAAAATCCATTAACTAACTCTTTTAAGCTTTTATTCTAGATTCTTAATACATAATGTGATAAGATTACAATTGATGTTTTGTAGGATCGAAGAAAAGAAAGGAAGCTTAAGGGAAGAAGTGAGCAAAATCTAACCGTGAAGGAATGGATTTCGATCGCATTTCTCGAAGATTAGATTCTTGAGCTACTACTTAGAGTTAGAATTAGATTGCTAAGAAAGATGTATTAGCATAGTTTTTCAATGAATTGCATTGTAAGGACAAATTTTTCCGCAATAAAATAAATTTTGATTTTATATTATTTATTTATCATTGCAATGGCGTATATGAAAAATTGATGTTTGAATGTTTCTATTATTAGCAATAATGGATTTGGTTCTTATTATGTTATTTATGGAAAGTCGAGAATTTACCAAATAGGGAGAGTTTTTCATCGCCCAAGTTTCAATTGGACAGAAACTTGGAATCATGCAACTTGGTTGCACGATGAATGAGAAATTTCATATTTTGGAAATTAGACTAATTCATTGACAAAGTGTCAAGTGAAGGACTAGGAGATCGAGCACACAAAGTTGTGTGTTAATCAAGTCCACCATAAGAGTAACAATGATATTCGTCATGATTTACTAAAGGTTTAGTAAATATGATTATACTTACAAGATTAAGTGTAATTCTGAATTGATTGAAAAAATTTAAATCAATAGCCAAACGAATAAGAAGAATCAAGTAGGCAGAAAGATAAAAGTTTCTCCATTCTATGAAGAACGGAGAGTACCTTTTATGCTTTATGATAGGTCTTAATGATTAAGAACCATATCTCAATTGATCCTCTAAGTGAGTCTTAGTACAATTGTATGTTTAAGAAGAGAAATCAAGGATTGAAGAAATGGTTAAATCAAGAAGTCAATCATATTTCGTTTCAATAACAAGTCTTAAAGTTAAGATTGTGACATTGAGTGAAAAGTATTAAGAAGGTTTGTAACATTCATCAAATGTGGAAAGTTGTGATGTCTTGGATAAGACAAAGACCAACTAGGACCAATTTATGAAGAGTTTTGATAAAAGCTACACTAACTCTTGAATATTTGTTTGTCAAGAAATGTTTTGACAAGAGAATCTTATATGTCAAGGAGTTAGTGGGAGTCTTAATGGTCTTGAAAGGTTTCAAAAACAAATCAAATAAACCTTATCAATCATCACTAGCACACAAGTTGAGGTTTACAACCTATCGTGTTGACATTATTTTGTTTTTGTGTTGTTCCAATTGAGTTAATTATGCATGTGAGTTCTATGAGTTCTCATAAAAGGCAAATCTCACTGAAAGGTATATTGATAGGAAAGGGTGAGATGCTTAACTACTTGGAAGACATGGTGGGCAGCTGTGCTACCATAAGGCAAGAAATCAAGATTAAGAAAGTTCGGTCCATATGAGTTTGAATTTGTCGTAAACTTTGGTTTTAACAAATTCACATGGATAGGAACACATACACCATTTAAATCTAAGTGTCATAAGATTTCCTCCTTCATGAAAATGATTGTGAGGAAATGCTTTCACTATGAAAGATTTTAAGAAGATAGTGATTGTAAAATTGCATTCTCGAATTCGATCATGGTTACGGTATCCCTTTCCATGATTTGAGTTGTGAGGTTTGACAATTAGTCTTAATTGTTTAGACACACATATAAACTATCTAAGGAAAAGGTGTATAAGTTCAAAAAGCCTTGATAAAAGGTTATCAAAGCATTAAGTATTAGAAACATGGACTTAAGAAATTCAATAGGTATTGTTTTTCTGAAAGTTAAGATGTTTATGAATACATGTCAAAGCTAGTGGGAGCATAAGTGTTATGTTTATAATAATCGTCATGATAGTGGAAGCATAAATGTTATGATTGTATGATTATTAAGGCACGTATTGCAAGTTGGCAATATTAATTATAGAAAACAAGAGTTATACCTTGCAAATTCGTAAGGGTTGTAAAGTTGTTTTGCTATAATTAAGGGAGAGAATATTATGCTTCATTTCAAATCTAAAGGCTTAGGTTGTGGAATTTTAATAAATTTAGTCAAAGATACATAGTGTGTTCTTAAAATTTCGATTATGATTACGGCATTCCTCTTCACAATTCGAATTTTGAGAACATAGCAAATAAAATATTATGGCAGAAGATTGATAAAGTATCAAATCTTTATGTAAGACATTATGCATCGTGTCCCATACGCTTCGGGTATAGGATCGATTGCAAATGCTTTAATATTTGACCATTCTAAAATTTTCCAAATGTCTAGCGCATTTAGAGGGAAAAAGGACAAGAATCGGTTCTGACTAAGATAATTAAACAACTATCAAAGGACAATCCAAAGTTTGCTGAGGATTGGTCGCTTGTAAGTAGTTGGAAGTATAGTATTGGAAAATATGGAAATGTTTCCATATTGGATGGACCATATCGACATTATTAAGAATGAGTTGTCATATGGAAAATATAGAAACGTTTCCATATTGGGAATTGAATATTGAAAATCTATGACTAGATTAGAAACTTTTTTTGCAAAAGGATGTTCAAAGAATGTACTTTGATTAAGAGACATCACGTCTATGGAATTGTCTTGTAACAATCTCTGATAGAGGACTTTGTAATATCATTGGAAATAGTCTTTGTGACCTCGGTGCAATGACATTACGAAAGGATCGTTGCATAGAATGTTAGAATCTAGCATATTCTATAAGTAGCAAGAATTTGATATTCTTTCACTTATGAAAAAGGATTTGGAGTTGTGAAATGAGAATGATTGGAAATGTGCTCAATTTTGTCTATTTCACAAAGTAAGAACCATAGGTAAACATTGTGTGCATGCTAAGAGCATGGGACAAGTGTAATAATTCAAGTAAGAAGTTGATTACCCGAAACGACAAATAATGAGTAATCGATATGGTGATAAATAAAAGGTGTTTTATTTATACTCAAAGGTTTGAGGCCATATGGGATTAGTATTATTCTTGTGTTTCACTTTGCATGTTTTGACTTCCAGAATAATTTAATTGGTTAAGAACAATCAAATTATTTAAACGGGCCAAAGTCATTCATATGTTGGAAATAGATATGAATGAAGACTGTCGTGAATTGGTGTGTGGATTGTCTAAAGAGCATTAGACATAAGCAAATGTTTGCTGCAACGTTCATGAGTGCTTATGAATATGATTTGAGCATTGGATTAGACCCACGCTCACTTAGATCACTCTATGAATTGTATCACGAGTGATTGGTGAGACGATAACATCTTATATTCTTGAAACCGAGATGTGTGAGTTGTATCTTGCGAATCGGTTGCACATTGATAATATGTAAACGCATAAGTAACTTGGTGTTATAAAACATATTGTTGTGTGTGATTCGGTGCGTGAGTGCAAGCGAGCATTGTATCAAAGTTTATCCGTTCCTTTTATCCAAAGTAGGATAAAAGCGATATCTTTGGGCCCCTCGATGATTTAGTGATGACAAACATAAATGCTCGGCCGGGCTAGGGCTAATTTTATTTGTTTAATTAGTCAGCCGTCATAAATCGGGAATCGAGATATAGTACAAAGAGAATGATTTGAAATCATATCTCATATGATATCTAGAATGAAGGAATATATGATCCCTTATCTAAAGGACACGCGTATCTGATATGATCAGAGTTGACAGCGGCTTTGGAAAGCTACGATTGCAGATCAGGATCTGAAGTCATATGCAAAATAGTTGTTAGACTTATCCAAGTGGGAGACTGTTGGATTAGTGCCTAAGTCCATAACTATTTTGGTATGTACTTGACCCGATGGTGCATGGTCCTTTTGGGTTGCCTTCACCAAAGCAACTTGATAGGATGAATTATGGAGAGAAAGGATTAAATATGATTTATTAATATATTATGGGAATAATATATTAAAGGAGAAATCATATTGTTTAATTAATATTAGTCAATAATTAATTGGTAATTAGTTTTGTGACTAAAAGAGATTAATTAATCTTAAGGGACTGGAATTATAATTATAAGATAATTGCAATTTGGGCCACGGATTGTCTTAAATCAAGAGGTGGACGAATTCTTATGGGAAGCCCATAAGGAAATCGTCCAAGGGCTTGATTAAAGGAGTCTATGGGTTGCTTAGGGCTTAAGCATCCAAATTAGGGTTTCCATGTTAGATAACCCTAATTGTCTCACTATATATAGATCCCTTAAGGACCAAAAACGTGGCTAAGCTTCTTGCTAGGGTTTTCACACGGTTTTGGCAGCCTCCATCCTCTCTCCTCTTCATCCTCTTGCTTATGGTGTTTGTGAGCCATTAGAGGAGTGGCACTTGTGACTCTAAGCCTTCCAAAGTCAATTCAAGGAGGAATTGGGATTGTTATTGCTACATAACAATCAAGGTAATATCATAAACCTAATTATATGTTAACATCGATTTCTATATGCTAGAATTAGGGTTTATAGTCTTGGATTCAAAGCATGTACAATAGAGAAACCTAGATCCAATCATTAGGGTTTTTATGAGCACATAGGATGTCTTATGACCAAAACCCATCAGATAGGTCGGGGTAGTCTGATGATGAGATTAGGGTATTGATTTCTTCTGAGGTTGTGACTGCTATTCGGGGGTAAATACCATAGCTATTTGGGTCTATCAACACATCCATGATTGAGTACTTATATGACCGATACGTTACTCTTATTGAGGTTGATGTTGTTGCAGCTACCACGGTCGTTGCCGCCGTTGGGGTTCGTAGAGAGAGAGCTTTCCAGTACCGAGACTTAGACAATACGAAGCCCTCGGTGTTCAATGGGGTTCAGGATCCGATCGTTGCTATAAGGTGGTTGTCTGATGTTAAGGGATGTTTCTTTACTTGCTCCTGCCCAGCAGACCAGAAGGTCAACTGTTCCCTGAACCTTCTCAGGTTGGGGGCGAAGGATTGGTGGAGGTTGGTTACTAGCTCTTACACTATGGGGTAGAGGGTTGCTGTTTTATGGGAGCAATTCTATGAGATGTTTCGCACGAGATATGTTCCATTGGTTAAGAGGGAGAGACTAGCCCAGGAGTATTTAGATCTGAGGTAGGGGACAGAGTCGGTGACTGAGATCACCAAGATGTATACCGAGAGAGCACTGTTTTGTCCAGAGTTGGCTGCTTCTGAGTAAGCTCAGATGACCCGGTGCTTCAACATTCTCAAGAAGGACATCTGTCAGTTTGTCTCTACTCAGCATTATTGTACACATATGGAGTTACAGGAGGCCGATAGGAGGCGGGAGATCGAGTTGGAGCTCCAGGCGAAGGAGCGGAGGTAGGCTCCAGTGCAGTTACAACATGCAGCGAAGCTCAAGTCCGTTGATGTGAGATATGGGATTCATAGGGGCATTTGTACTTGTGGCAAGTATGTTAAGTTTCATGAGGGTTCTTGTCCATCTTTGTTTGGGTGCCACAAATGTGGCAAGGATGTGCATTATGCCAAGGATTGTCGCGAGCAGGTCCCTGCACCAACCACCAGGATCTGTTATCACTGTGAGCAAATTGGCGATATTAAGGCCAGATGTCCTTTGCTCACTGCGGTACTTGCACATGTTCCAGCGCTAACTACTTTTGAGGATCACCGATGGGTGTCAGGGTAGGGCAGAGCCCCCAAGGCTCGAGGTCGTGCTTTTTTCAGCTCATGACAGAGGAGGACAGGGTGGCGTCATACGTCATTACCTGTATGTTTCTATTTATCATTTTGTCAATTATTTTATGGCATGCTTATGTTTATTCTTCTGATAGGTACATTCTTAATGAATTCTTTTCCTGCTTTTGTGTTATTCAACTCGGGCGCGAGTCGGTCCTTTGTGGCCCACTCTTTTATTAGGGATTTCGATATGACCCTTAGTGAGTTGGAGTGTCCGTTGCAGTTTTCTATCGCCAATGAACATGGGATTTCTGCATCCATAGTGTATCCGAGTAGTGTCTTGGAGATTTATTGGGTACCTTATCCTATTGATTTGATTCCCATCCCCATAGGGGATGTATGCGTGACAATGGGGGTGGATTGGATGAGTAGGTTTGGTGTTATGATTGAATGTGAGGGTCAATCAGTAGTAGTTCGAACCCCAAGTGGGGGAGAACTGGTCATCTATGGAAAGGGTACCATGATTGGATTAGGGTTTTGTTCAACGGCCAGGGATCGATGGTACATTCAACATGGTTGTATGGGTTATCTTGCCTATGTGGTTGATACTCGGGTTGGGGAGTAGGTCTCGGTTTCAGATGTGCCAATTGTTAGGGAGTTTGCTGTTGTGTTTCTGGAGGAGTTACCTGGTGTGCCTCCCGAGAGGCAGGTTGATTTCAGGATTTACCTAGTGTTTGGTGCAGCTCTGATTGCTAAGGCGTCATACCCTTTGGCACCACATGAGACGCAGGAGTTATCCTCTCAGTTTCAGGAGTTGTTAGGCAAGCAGTTCATCACACCGAGCAGTTCGATGTGAGGAGCACCGATATTGTTCGTCACGAAAAAAGATGGTTCACACCGAATATGCATTGATTACCGGCGGTTGAACAAGTTGACGGTGAAGAACCTTTATCCTATTCCACGGACTAACGACCTCTTTGATCAGTTGCAGGGTGCTTTTTGGTTCTCCAAGATCGATCTGAGGTCAGGGTATCATCAGGTGAGGGTTAGAGAGGAGGGCATGGAGAAGACATCATTCTAGACTTGTTATGGGAATTACGAGTTCGTGGTGATGCCATTTAGGGTCACCAATGTGTTTGCGGTGTTTATGGACTTGATGAATCGGGTATGCAGGCTGATGCTCGATCGATCAATTATTGTTTTTATTGATGACATTTTGGTGTATTCCAAGACCAGATCGCAACATGAGGAGCACCTTCGAGAACTTTTACGAGTGTTGAGGCTAGAACAGTTGTATGCCAAGTTCTAGAAGTGTTAGTTTTGGTTATAAGAGGTCCAGTTCCCGGGGCATCTTGTTAACTAGAACTAAATTTTGGTCGATCCGGTCAAGATTGAGGCTGTGGTGAAGTGGGAGGTTCCGAATTCTTCCTCGGAGATAAGGAGTTTCTTAGGTTTAGCAGGATATTATCGGAGATTTATCCAAGATTGTTGTACCCCTCACTCGTCTGACAAGGAAGGGTGTAGATTTCTGATGGGGTCTTGAGCAGCAGACGGCGTTTGAGAGAATGCGACAGAGATTATGCGAGGCCCTAATGTTGACCCTTCTGGAGGGTGTTGAGGATTTTGTTGTATTTAGTGATGCATCCATCACTAGTTTGGGGGCAGTTCTTATGTAGAGGGGGCGAGTGATTGTGTAAGCTTCTCGGCAACTGAAGCCGCATGAGGCACGATATCCTACTCATGATCTGGAGTTGGGGGTGGTATTGTTTGCCTTCAAGATTTGGAGACATTATATGTATGGGTTCCGATGTACCATTTACACGGATCACAAGAACTTGCGACATTTTATAGACCTGCCGAACCTGAACATGAGGCAACGCAGGTGGCTTGACATGGTCAAAGATTATGATTGCGAGATCATTTACCATCCAAGTAAAACGAATGTGGTCACAAATGCTTTGAGCCGTAATTCAGCTGGATCTTCAACTAGGGATATGTGTATGAGGATATCCATTGATTCTCCACCTTTGGATTTGATCAGAGTAGCACAGGAAGAAGGAGCTAAGAATGAGAACCGGAAACATGAGAGGATCATGGGCAAGATCGACAGATTTTTCACCGATAGTCGGGGACTGTTAACCCAGTGTGGTCGGGTTTGGATTCTGGTTTCTGGAGGGTTCAGACAGATAGTTTTGGAGGAGGCACATAAGTCTTGTTTTTCGATACACCCGGTAGCCACCAAGATGTATCAGGATTTGAGACAAAGTTAACGGTGGCCGTGTATGAAGAGGGATATAGTCTGGTATTGTAACAACCCGTTGTTTCAAGTTCATGTAAGTCAAACTAATCCAAATAAAGGTTACACTAATTCAAATAAAGATTAAACTTATTCATACACAAGCCTAATACTTAACTTAAATCTTAGTGTGTGTGTGTGTGTGTGTGTGTGTATATATATATATATATATATATATATATATATATATATATATAGATATATAGATTTTGGTTTAGGGAATCTTATCCCAAACCAAAAAACGAAAACCCTTTTCTAGAATAAAGCATGGCCGAAAAAACTTGCTTTTGGAAAAGTTAAAAATTGAAAACCCTAATTGAGATATGCCAAGATCGAAAAAGCAATTTTGTCCCACCTTAGGACCGAAATCAAGGAGATTTCGGTCATGTAGGACCGAAATCACAAGTTTGAGGCCCACTAAGGACCAAAAACCCCTCTTATATATATAGAATCAACCACAAACACAATTCATTTCTCAACTTTTAGGCTGCAAACACCTTCAGTTTGCTCTCAAATATCATCCGAAAACCTTCATATCTTCAGAAGCTATTGCCCAGACCTTCACCTAATCTTCAAATCTTCAACTGAAATCATCATCCCACCTTCAAATCTTCATAAAATCCTTCATATCTTAAAGTTTTTCCTCAAGAACACCAATCACATGTTCAAATATTCATATTTTCCCCAAGAACACCGAAAACACCCAAGAGCACCGAAAACGCCAAGAATACCTTCGAATAATTCCAAAGGCTTTTTGTAAGTATTTCTTACATAATTTAGTGTTGTCTAACACTTTAAATTATTATTTAAATTATTTTATTTATTTAAATACGATATCGTGTATAATTATTATTAGGATACGACTACTCGCACAGGTTCTAACCTGAGGATCATCGCTACTACTCCGTACCCAATCGAGAACGCACATTCGATGTGAGTTCATACCCCTACGTTTTCACCATTTTTCAATGTTTTTAGGGGGTGGGGAATACAAGTAAAACACAAGGAATCTTGTATTAACATTTAAATGATTTCAAACCATTTCAAATTATTTTAAACAGTTTCAAGCTATTTTAAACTATTTCAAGTCAATATGAATGATTTCAACTGTTTTCAACTATTGCTTTATTCAAATACAATTATATATATATATATATATATATATATATATATATATATATATATATATATGTGTGTGTGTGTGTGTGTGTGTGTGATTCAACAGACTTAGGACTGGTGTTTTCGCCTTAACTCATGTTCCTTGTTTGGTGGTGGGCTTAGGGTAAATTCACCTGTACGACTGCCTTTTTAATCACAATTATAAATGTTTTATATATGTGAGTATTAAGCTTTAACCCTTTTGTAACATGTTGAGCAAAAGGGGTATTTTCATAAATGTTTCAGTACACACATAACATACATATAAACTATAAAATTTATAGTTTATGAAGCATACATACTATCTTACTAGTACAAGAACCATACAAGAACATACATGATAAATTATAATAGGTATAATTTATGGAAGACTTACACTACTCTGCTAAGTTCAAAGATACATTATTAATATAATTATTTAAGTATAATTATTTTACACTACGAGTACGCTACAAAAGAGGTATACATACATTTACAAGAACAATAGAACATTTACACACTATACGTAAACAAGTTAAGACAGGATTGTGAGCCACTACTTCATTGTACCTATTAGGGTATGTGTTAAAGTCCTGATTATAACCAGAGTCTCCTGGAGGGAGAGCGTGCATTTGCGTATAGATCTATATGGGATTGACAATCCCACACCTAAATTGTTAGCTACAGGTAGGCCGGCAAGCCTGGGGTGACAAATGTCATAACATTCCGACGCCTGAAGAACGTCGTGCAGGCCACTAGTCACTTTAGCATGGTTATAACATCATTCACAATAAGTATTAATTAAACATTTTGGTTTACGGGATAAACATGACTTCAAGGGTTTTATTTTTATAATAGAACTACACTACACTACTATACAGTACAACTGCAGGATTCCAACTATATACATATAAAAGGGTTTTCATACAAATACAATATGGTACACTATTTTCCCAATTCAGTACCCTATCTTTCTAATACAG
Source organism: Lactuca sativa (assembly GCF_002870075.4). Classification (NCBI taxonomy): domain Eukaryota; kingdom Viridiplantae; phylum Streptophyta; class Magnoliopsida; order Asterales; family Asteraceae; genus Lactuca; species Lactuca sativa. Next base: position 12,885,367 of record NC_056628.2, on the reverse strand, counting down.
TACATCATACAGTTTTGGGAAGCATTCATTTATATGGTTTTATTTATCAATAAGACTACACTATACTATTTCAGAGTACAGTAACAAACATACTTTTTGGTCTTAAGGCCTAAGACTACATTTCATTTATAATAGAAAATATTGGATTTTCTGGAGGAACACACTAACATTTTCAAAGAACAAAGACATGTCACTAAAACAAAAATGCTCATGAACTCACCAACTTAAATGTTGATACACTTTCAAAATCACTTGTATTCTCAGGGAACCAGTAGACAGGTACATTATAGGTTTTTGAGAAGACGGAGCATTCATGGTGTCATGTCTATAGTTTTTGATATACATTTTGATGTTATAAAAACAACGTTGCAAACACAATGTAAACATTATATTATCAATGCAATGGTTGTTGTTACTTTGATTACTATTATTAAATTGGTGTGATACTGTACATGACATCATCCGCCCCCAAACGTTTACGTCGTTCCAGTTTGGGGGTCTGACAGGTACGTTGAGAGGTGTTTGACATGTAGGATGGTCAAGACCGAGTATCAGAGGATGTATGGAAAGCTGCAGCCGTTGGAGGTTCCCATGTGGAAGTGGGAATAGATCACCATGGATTTTATCACCAAGCTACCGAAGACTACCAAGGGTTTTTTTTGCTATATGGGTCATCGTGGATCGATTGACCACGTGCCCACTTTTTGGCCATCTAGGAGAGCTTCTGGGTCGAAAAGTTTACCGATGTGTATGTTCATGAGATTGTTGCTCGTCATGGGGTTCTGGTTTCTATTATATCAGATCGAGATCTTCATTTCACTTCCCGATTATGGCAGAAGTTCAACGAGGAACTGGGTACGAGGCTATATTTCAGCACTATTTATCATCCGCAGACTGGCGGAAAGAGTGAGCGAACCATCCAGACACTTGAGGATATGTTGCGGGTTTGTGTCATAGATTATAGTAGGAGTTGGGATTCCTACCTACCTATTGCAGAGTTCTCCTACAACAACAACTATCACTCTAGCATTGGTGCACCACCCTTCGAGCTTTTGTATGGTCGGAGATGTTGTACCCCAGTGTGTTGGGGGAGGTTGGTCACAGAGTTATGAGTAGAATTGAGGTGGTCCTATAGACTACAGAGCTCATACAGCAGATCAGAAAGAGATTGTACATAACTCACAGTCGGCAGAAGAGCTATGCCAACTGGCTTCGATCAGAGTTGGAGTTCCACGTCGGCAATATGGTACTAATGAAGCTCTCACCTTGGAAGGGTGTGATACGCTTCAAAAAGAGAGTAAATTGGGTCCCCAGTATATTGGACCGTTCCGTGTGATCGTCAGGGTAGGCAAAGTGGCCTATGGTTGGATTTGCCGAGTGATCTCAACTAGATCCATAACACTTTCCATGTTTCATAGTTGTGGAAGTGCGTGTTGGTCGATGAGGAAGTGGTCCCTTTGGATGATATTCAAGTCGATGAGCGCCTGAATTATATTGAGAGGTTGATAGCGATAGTGGAGAGAAAGATGAAGGTCTCATGTAACAAGGATATACCATTGGTAAAGGTTCAGCGGCAGCATCATAGAGGCTCCGAGTGGAACTGGGAGTCGGAGGCGGACATACGGGATCATTACCCTGAGTTATTCGCAGCAGCTAACTTCAAGGAAGAAGTCTAGTTCAAGTGGGGGAGAATTGTAACATCCCGAAAATGAGGTATTTCCAAAATTAACTCTTAAGTATGAGGGTTTATTATTTTTAGCCCTTAGAATGATTATTGTTTGTAAATTGGTCCCATAGTGGCATTTTCATAAATTAAGGGCAAGGCTTAGTACGTTGAGCGTACGTTGCGTATGTTGGGCGTACGTTGCGTACGTTGGGCGTACATGCACGGGCAATAGTATGTTGGGCGTACACCGCGTACACCGAGCATACGTGAAGGATCCTCAACCCTTAAGTTTTAGGGTTTTGTACATATATAAACATCATTAACTCCTCATTTCTCGTTCCCTCATCATCCTCCACCTGAGAAAATGTCCCTCTAGCTAACCTTAAGTGAGAAGAGTGCATCTTGAGCTCATTTTTGTGTTTTGGTGGTATTCTTGAAGCAGAAGAAAGTATTGGAAAGACTTTGGAGCTTGGAAGCAACTTGGATTTGGGATTCTCTCCTTGCTAGCAACCTTCAGGAGGTAAAAAGCTCCTAGCTTGGTCATCTTATCTTATAGATCTAGACAATATTTATTTAGGGCATTTTTTATCCCAACTATGATGATTCTTGAGCATGGCAATGTCTTAATCAAATATGTCATCCTTTCAGACTCAATGAGAGGTCTCGAGTCATAAAAATGTGGTCTTGATGCTTAGTTTTCCCCATGCATGCTCTAGAAGGTCTTAAGGTGTTAAGAAGTTGGGATTTTGTGTATTAAGCACTTAATGGATATGCAAAGTCATAAAGTTGGAAACTTTATGACTCTTAGTGGTATTTTGGCCTTGGATATGAAATTTGGACTTGAAAGCTTAATACATTAAGCTATTATTGAGGAAAAAGGGATTATATGTATACGTCGTGCATAACCCAACGTACGTTGTGCGTACGGGGTCAACCTAACGACTCCGGTCAAAGACATAGTATGCATGGCGTATGAGTTGAGTACTCCCCGCATACTCAGCTGAGTGGACCGAGTTGAATCGTTGACCTTGACCTTTAACCAAAGTTTTGACCAAGTTGACCTACAACTATTTAAGGTATTTTGAGCTGATTAATTGAGATTAGGTCCTCAAATTTGGTTAGGCGATCATTGTGCCGATTTTTAGAACCGAGATTTATTTAGCTTGCATTGAGACTAAGATATGAGTTTTCCTCACTGTACCCATGGGTCAAAGGCACCAATTCCGGTCCACTAGATTATTTATCCTAGTCAGGATAGTGATATGATAGTTTGTAGTTGTTCAATAGATTCGTATGATTATATGTATTTTTGGCTCTATGTTTATGTTTATTTGTTATATATGTTGACATTATGTTGGGTTGCTGCGGTCTTACTTTGTGTTGTAGGCCAAGACACCCGGGGACGACCAGATAGGCTGTAGGCCCTACGAGGTGATCTAGTTAGGGCGATGGCCCCTTGAGCGGTCGGGATAGGTTGTAAACCCTGCGAGTTGGTCCAGTCAGGCCAAAGGCTCATAGAGCGGTCCGAATAGGTTGTAGGCCCTATGAGGTGGTCTAGACAGGCTGGCTACTCATATTGTATGCTTGTTTGTTATGTGGTGTGCTGATACTTTGGGGGGTACTCACTAAGCTTTGACATATAGTTTTTAGTTCATCGTTTCAGGTACTTCTGAGGATCGTGGGAAGGTAAAAGCGTGATCGTACATAACTTTTTGTTTTTATGGCTCTAGGTCTTGGGAAAACTCTAATTTGAAATAATGCTTTTAAAATAATGATTCTTTTTGTAAACAATATTGATTCATGGTTGGTTTTGAAAATTTTAAATTTATTGTGATTTTTGGAGTGTTACATGGGGTACTTGTTTCTACAATAACATTTAATAACTATAAATTAAAAAAATCATTTGATGTAATATAAATAACTTTATACTTGTTAAACTCGTACAAATCAGAGAAGAGTGCAAGATATTCATCCTGAATTGGATGTCGAGGGTATCTACCATAAAATCCATGTTCTAATTATATCATCATATCATATCATCATATCATACTATATTATAAAGTAAACATTTTTCCTTTCACCACATTCATTTGAAACTCCCATGTATTTTTCCTTTCACCTCATTCATTTGAACTCTCATGACTTTTCAATTTCTTTCTAATAATAATTATAAGTTGTTTAAATAAATATCAAACCTAAAATGTAATCATATATAAACTAAATTTCAATATTAAAATAATATATTTACTTCTACTTATAAAGTTATGTTTTTTAACTTTAACATATTATACTTAATTTATTAGTTTTAATATATTGTTAGATGTAAACCATTATCATTTTAAAGATACAATTTTGGAACAATTTGTACAAAATATTTAAATTATTATTTTGAATATAACATTATAGGGTCAACCTAAATATAAATTTTAGTTTAACTTAAACAACCTAAAGAATATTTTGTAAGTAATTAAAAGTATTTAATTGTAGTGTCTGTGACATCCCCAAAATCTCGGCCAGAAAAGACCGATTTTCATTTATGCTTTTAAATATTTTCAGAGTAAATCCTTTTGATTTGAAAGAGTTGCGGAATTTGTTCCCAAAAACAAAACATGATAAAACATTGTTTACCGAAGCATTTCATAAAAGAAATGTATTTTCATTATAATCAAAACTCGGGGTGTCATGTTCCGATACAGACCAATAAGCATAAACGAATACATTACAAGTCATATAACAAATATAAACATATGCAGACTTGTAAACAAAACAACTTGATGGTTCATCCATCTCATGCCCTTCCGCCACTACCTGTAATACAATTTAAAACTGAGTGGGTCAGGCTTGGGAGCCTGGTGAGCATATAGGGTTTTCAACCCACAATAAATACCATATTTAATTTTCACCAACCAACAATAACCCAATTACCCATTCCCGTTATTCTCACTTTAATGTCCCTAAAACAACTAACATAAGGGACCTAGTCTAAGAATATTTCATCGGGGCGACAACACATGCTTCGGGGGTACCTCAGCAATATAAGTCAAATAAGGCAACCATGAGGGGGATGGAGTACAGCGAATGAACACCCAAGTTCATTAACACCTACAGGTGGCGAACCTGCTAATGTTTCCACAAGACTGTCTAGAATAGCCAGTGGTCGTCATCTAAACTCCGCTAGATGACTCAATCAAACAACAACGAGGCCTCTCATCTGTTTATTACACACCAACTGTCTACCCATGTTCTACCCAACATATTAGTAGATAAAAATATACATTTGTATACATAGTTTAAAGAAAACCTGTATAGCATGCTTAAATCAACACATATATCACATAACAGATGAGGCACACACACACATAACACATATCTCATAAAGAAATAAGCAGATCTATAAGATAGAAGAGAGTGAATACACATTCACACATAACACAACCAAATATATACACATAGCACGTATTTTTATATAAAATACTTCGTATTATTGTATTAGAAGAAAATAACTACACACTCACACTTATAAACAACAATATAATTAATACACTCGAACCAAACTCGTATTATTATTGTGTTTAAGAAAGTTAGTATACACTCACTTGATCAAAAGATGATCGGACAGCACTACGGCTTATAGAAGTAGTATTCCTCAGCAGATCTGGAAGATCTCCTCGAAAATCGAACTTCTCGCGGGCAGAGCTTCGACTCGGGAACCGCACTTTTCGGGATCTTCGGGATCTCGGGACTTGCCTCGGGGCTAGAGTATGATACCGGGGCTTCGGGGTGTAAAAATGCAGAGCTTCGGCGCAAAGACGAGAAGAAATGAGCAAATAAACCCTGAACCCTCGCATCCTATTTATAGTGAAAATATCTGATGTACTCGCCGAGTAGGGAACACCTACTCGCCGAGTTGGCCCATACTCGCCGAGTAGGGGACACCTACTCGCCGAGTTGGTCCATGTGGCGGCTTTCTGGTGGTGCCACGTGTCAAACTCTGGGTGGTGCCACGTCACCCCTATCGCGTGTTAGCCTTCGAACTTAGAAAAATCATAACTTTCGCATACGAGCTCCGTTTTTGACGTTCTTTATATCCACGCGAAGGTGAGACCACGCTCTACGACTTTCGTTTAGACTCCGTCGGCAAATTTTGACTTTATTTTTATTAATTATTTTTAATAGGCCGGGACAGAAACTTTCGTTATAAATTCATAACTTCTTCGTTTGACGTCCGTTCTCGCCTAACTTTTTATCGTTTCAATACCAACAATGAGATCTTCGATTCTCATTTAGATTGCTTCGGCTAACAACCGCTCGATCTCAAATCGAGTAAAACAGGTTGTATATCGCTAAGCCGGAACTTCGATAAATCATAACTTCCTCATACGAAGTCAGATTTGGGCGTTCTATATATATTCGGAAACCTCGTTTCAACTACTACAACATTAACCAAATATATTAAGTTTATTTTTACACTTAAATTTTGACGCTTATTTTTATTCTTAATTAATCAAACCACATAATTAAGCAATTAAGCACAAAACACACAATACTCAAATAATGCACTTTTATTATTTCAAAACGGGTTACAAAGGTTAACTTAGACTATTACATTGCTAAAAGTGGCAAGCCCGAAAACACAGGCGTTACAATTCTCTCCACCTTAGAATGATTCCGTCCCCGGAATCACACATCAACAAACAAATGCGGATAGCGACTCAACATGTCACTCTCCGTCTCCCAGGTGAGATTCGGCCCATTCGTGTGTTTCCATCGGACAAGCACTAACCCAACCATTTTGCGTCGCAACCTCTTAGTCTTTCGGTCAACAATTGCCTCTGGTTCTTCAATCAACCTTTTGTTCTCATCAATTCTCAATTCAGAAATTGGAATTATATCGGGAACTTCTCCCGTGAACTTCCTCAAATAACACACATGAAAGGTGTTGTGAATTCCATTCAGTTCTTCGGGTAATTCGAGCTTGTAAGCTTGATTCCCAATCCTCTGAAGGACTTTAAACGGTCCAATAAACCTTGGACTCAACTTTCCCCTTTTTCCAAATCTTATAAGTCCCTTCCACGGCGAGACTTTAAGCAAAACCGAATCCCCAACCTCAAAAGTTATCGGTCTTCGCTTCTTGTCAGCATAGCTCTTTTGACGATCTTGGGCTGCTAACATTCTTTCCCTAATTATTTTCAACTTTTCAGCAGTTTGATGAACCAACTCCGGTCCCATAAACTGCTTTTCCCCAGCCTCAAGCCAACAAGACGGCGTACGACACTTCTGTCCATACAAGGCTTGATAAGGTGCCATCTTAATGCTCGAGTGAAAACTATTATTATAGGAAAATTCTACCAACGGTAAATGTTCATCCCAATTACCTAGGAATTCCAAGGTACATGCTCTCAGCATATCTTCAAGTGTTTGTATTGTTCTTTCACTCTGACCATCAGTCTGCGGATGGTAAGCTGTGCTTAAACATAACTTGGTACCCATTTCCTCTTGTAGACTTTTCCAAAACCTTGAGGTGAAACGACTATCACGATCCGATACAATCGTTAACGGAACACCGTGAAGCCTCACAATTTCCTTCACATAAGAATTTGCAAGTTTTTCCATAGACCATTTCTCCCTGGCCGCTATGAAATGTGCACTCTTAGTGAATCGATCAACGACCACCCAAATCATGTCGTGACCATTCTTTGTTCTGGGTAGTTTAGTGACAAAATCCATAGCAATGTCTTCCCACTTACCCATAGGCACAGGCAAAGGTTCTAAACTCCCGTAAGGTTTCTGATGTTGTGTCTTGACTCTCGCACAAGTCACACACTCGGCCACATACTTTGCAACATCAAGCTTCATCGTCGGCCACCAGTAGTAGGGTTTCAGGTCCCTATACATTTTAGTGCTACCCGGATGAATCGAGTACATGGTCTTGTGAGCTTCTTCCATCAGAAGATCCCTAATTCCTCCTGACTTAGGTACCCAAATACGATCTTGGAATACCTTCAGTCCATGACCGTTAGTACCAAACACCAACGTTTTACCCAAACGTTCCTCCTTTCGGTCATTTTTCTCAGAAGCTTCCTCTTGAGCTTTCCTTATACTTCCCACAATAGTCGAGACAACTTCAATTTTCAACGCTCTTGGCCTCTTCCTTTCAAGATTGACTTTCCGACTGAGAGCATCAGCAACAACATTAGCTTTACCGGGGTGGTAAAGTATCTCGCAGTCGTAGTCTTTAAGTAATTCTAGCCAGCGTCGCTGCCTCATATTCAATTCTTTCTGATTAAAGAGGTATTGGAGACTCTTATGATCAGTGAAAAGTTTGCACTTCGTGCCATAGAGGTAATGCCTCCATATTTTCAGAGCGAAAACTACCGCTGCCAACTCCAAATCATGAGTCGGGTAATTCTTTTCATGCTCTTTCAACTGTCGAGACGCATATGCTATCACCTTTTCTCTTTGGGTCAAAACACAACCCAATCCAACACCAGACGCATCGCTATAAACAGCGAAGTCTTCAACTCCATCGGGTAGAGAAAGTATCGGTGCCTCGCATAGCTTCTTCTTTAACTTCTCGAATGCTTCTTTATGCTTCTCACTCCAAGCATAAGTAGCTCCTTTGTGGGTCAAAGCTGTTAATGGAGTAGCAATCGAAGAAAAACCTTGGATAAACCTTCGGTAATATCCGGCTAATCCTAAAAAGCTTCGAATCTCCGTGGGACTTTTCGGTTGTTCCCACTTCGTCACAGCTTCGATCTTCGCTGGATCAACCATTATCCCTTCTTGGTTGACCACGTGACCCAAGAATTGGACCTCACGAATCCAAAAATCACATTTGGAGAACTTCGCATAAAGCTTCTCCTTCTTCAAAACTTCTAACACTTCTCGCAAGTGCCTGCTATGCTCCTCCTGGCTTTTCGAGTAGATAAGAATGTCGTCTATAAACACTATCACGGATTTATCAAGGAAAGGATTACAAACCCTATTCATCAAATCCATGAACGTTGCTGGAGCATTGGTTAGTCCAAACGACATAACCAAGAACTCGTAGTGTCCATATCTAGTTCTGAATGCAGTCTTCTCGATATCTTGCTCTCTTACTTTCAGCTGATGATATCCTGACCTAAGATCGATCTTCGAGAAATAGCTCGAACCTTGCAATTGATCAAACAGGTCATCAATCCTCGGCAACGGATATCTATTCTTTATTGTTGCCTTGTTCAGCTCTCTGTAATCGATGCACATTCTCATACTTCCATCTTTCTTCTTTACAAATAACACCGGAGCTCCCCAGGGCGATGAACTAGGTCTAATGAAACCTTTGTCCAACAACTCCTGAAGTTGCATCATCAGCTCCTTCATCTCCGTCGGTGCTAATCGATAAGGTGCTTTTGCAATTGGCGTGGTTCCTGGTAACAAGTCTATTCTGAACTCCACTTGTCTATCAGGTGGTAATCCAGGAAGATCCTCGGGGAACACTTCCGGAAAATCACACACCACTGGAATGCTCTGCATCACCTTCTTTTCTTTCTTAGCATCAATCACGAATGCTAAATATGATGTACATCCCTTGGTCAAACACTTTCTGGCTTTCATTAGAGAAATGATTCCAGAATTCACTCTGCGTTTGTCCCCATACACCATAAACGAATCTTTTCCAGGCGGGTTTACTTTAACTATCTTCTTCTTGCACAAAATTTCGGCATCATTGGCGCTAAGCCAATCCATTCCCAAGACGATGTCGAAACCATTTAGTTCGATAGGCAATAATTCCTCGAGAAACTTATTCCCATTAAGGTCGATCAAGACGTTTTTCATACGATGGCTAACAGGTACAAACTTGCCACTAGCTACTTCGACTAATAAAGCATCATCTAGTCTATCAATAGGCAAAGCTAGCTTTCTACCAAACTCATGCGAAATAAAGGAGTAGTTGGCTCCAGAATCAAACAATATATGAGCAGGTAATTCGTTTACGAGAAAGGTACCTGAAGCGACATCAGCTTCATCTTTAGCAGCCTCAAGTGTCATCTGGAAGGCTCTCGCCTTCGGCTTTGGTGGAATGTTGGGCCTAGCTGCCTCCTTCTTCTTCGGACAGTCTTTCAAAATATGCCCCTCTTCATTACACCCAAAACACATCCTTTTGTTGTTCGGACATTCATTGGCAAAATGTCCAACCTTTCCACACTTGTAGCAGGTCACATCCTCGCTACATTTCCCAAAGTGCCTTTTCTTACACTTATCACACCACTTTGCTTCGCCTCCTTTTCCTCCAAACTTTTTCGAATCAGATTTCGAGAATTTGCTCTTCTTACTGGAACCAGATGTTCCTTCAAACTTCCTTTTCTCACCAACCTCAACCTTGACGGTGGTTCTCCCTTTGATCATGTTCTCCACAGACTTGGCAGCCCAGATAGCTGCCTCTAGAGTAAGTGCCTGACGTACCGGCACCTCGTACTCCCATGGAAGTCCCTTCGCATACCGATCCACCTTTGTCAGCTCGTCTGGAACGATACGCAAGGCAAACTCCATCTTATCGGTGAAGTTATTGGTGTACTCATCCACTGACATGCTACCCTTCGTTAATGTTAAAAACTTATTCTCCAACTCCAACAGATTTTGAGCCGAGCAGAACTTGCGCTTGAACTGCACCAAGAACTCTGCCCATGACAATTGCAGTGGCTCATTAGGGCTCAAAGTCTTCCCTAGAGTGTTCCACCAACGAACAGCTCCACCTCGGAATTGACGCACGGCATAGATAGTTTGCAACTTACCTCTGCAGCCACACGTCATGAAGGCTAGCTCCATTTCGGAGATCCAATCCATAACCCCAATCGGATCCTCCTTTCCATTGAAGGTCGATGGTTTACAAGTCAAAAAGTCCTTGTACTTGCATCCCATTCCATCATTCCTTCCTTCATGGTTATCTTGCCTAACTATCGGTGGGTTGGCTGGACCAACAGACCCACTGAAGTTTCCACCTTCCGAGTGCCCTTCATTCAGTTCAGGCTCTTCCACACGAATCGACAGTTCTTCCCGATTTTGTTGAAGCAACCGTCTAGTTTCATCCATCTGACGATCCAACATCGTCTGAATCATCAATTGCACACCAGCCATGGTTATTGGCTCAGGTGCTGCTGCTACGACAGGTATTGGCTCAATCACTGGTGGTTGATTCCTGTTTTCGTCAGCATTTCCAACTCCACTTCTTGTTCTCACCATTTTGATCTACACCGAATAAGGTGAAATTAGATCCTCAATCATGATAGATATTCAAATCATCCTTATCACTCCGAAACGTTTACATGCTAGTTCTAATATCGTAGACGTACGCTTAGAATCCTACACACATAAGGTTTCTAGATCCGGTCGGCAACAGACCATGGATCCGAACAAATAATATCATATATGGCAACATATAACATTTAGCACATAAAGCATTTTAGGCAACTTTCCTAAAATAAACTAGTGCTCGTGTCTAAAACATAACAGACACGCATCTCAAAACTTCACTTAGCATTCTAAGTTTAAGTCTAGAAATCCAACAATTTCCTAGTTCGCTTAAACTAATGCTCTGATACCAACTGTGACATCCCCAAAATCTCGGCCAGAAAAGACCGATTTTCATTTATGCTTTTAAATATTTTCAGAGTAAATCCTTTTGATTTGAAAGAGTTGCGGAATTTGTTCCCAAAAACAAAACATGATAAAACATTGTTTACCGAAGCATTTCATAAAAGAAATGTATTTTCATTATAATCAAAACTCGGGGTGTCATGTTCCGATACAGACCAATAAGCATAAACGAATACATTACAAGTCATATAACAAATATAAACATATGCAGACTTGTAAACAAAACAACTTGATGGTTCATCCATCTCATGCCCTTCCGCCACTACCTGTAATACAATTTAAAACTGAGTGGGTCAGGCTTGGGAGCCTGGTGAGCATATAGGGTTTTCAACCCACAATAAATACCATATTTAATTTTCACCAACCAACAATAACCCAATTACCCATTCCCGTTATTCTCACTTTAATGTCCCTAAAACAACTAACATAAGGGACCTAGTCTAAGAATATTTCATCGGGGCGACAACACATGCTTCGGGGGTACCTCAGCAATATAAGTCAAATAAGGCAACCATGAGGGGGATGGAGTACAGCGAATGAACACCCAAGTTCATTAACACCTACAGGTGGCGAACCTGCTAATGTTTCCACAAGACTGTCTAGAATAGCCAGTGGTCGTCATCTAAACTCCGCTAGATGACTCAATCAAACAACAACGAGGCCTCTCATCTGTTTATTACACACCAACTGTCTACCCATGTTCTACCCAACATATTAGTAGATAAAAATATACATTTGTATACATAGTTTAAAGAAAACCTGTATAGCATGCTTAAATCAACACATATATCACATAACAGATGAGGCACACACACACATAACACATATCTCATAAAGAAATAAGCAGATCTATAAGATAGAAGAGAGTGAATACACATTCACACATAACACAACCAAATATATACACATAGCACGTATTTTTATATAAAATACTTCGTATTATTGTATTAGAAGAAAATAACTACACACTCACACTTATAAACAACAATATAATTAATACACTCGAACCAAACTCGTATTATTATTGTGTTTAAGAAAGTTAGTATACACTCACTTGATCAAAAGATGATCGGACAGCACTACGGCTTATAGAAGTAGTATTCCTCAGCAGATCTGGAAGATCTCCTCGAAAATCGAACTTCTCGCGGGCAGAGCTTCGACTCGGGAACCGCACTTTTCGGGATCTTCGGGATCTCGGGACTTGCCTCGGGGCTAGAGTATGATACCGGGGCTTCGGGGTGTAAAAATGCAGAGCTTCGGCGCAAAGACGAGAAGAAATGAGCAAATAAACCCTGAACCCTCGCATCCTATTTATAGTGAAAATATCTGATGTACTCGCCGAGTAGGGAACACCTACTCGCCGAGTTGGCCCATACTCGCCGAGTAGGGGACACCTACTCGCCGAGTTGGTCCATGTGGCGGCTTTCTGGTGGTGCCACGTGTCAAACTCTGGGTGGTGCCACGTCACCCCTATCGCGTGTTAGCCTTCGAACTTAGAAAAATCATAACTTTCGCATACGAGCTCCGTTTTTGACGTTCTTTATATCCACGCGAAGGTGAGACCACGCTCTACGACTTTCGTTTAGACTCCGTCGGCAAATTTTGACTTTATTTTTATTAATTATTTTTAATAGGCCGGGACAGAAACTTTCGTTATAAATTCATAACTTCTTCGTTTGACGTCCGTTCTCGCCTAACTTTTTATCGTTTCAATACCAACAATGAGATCTTCGATTCTCATTTAGATTGCTTCGGCTAACAACCGCTCGATCTCAAATCGAGTAAAACAGGTTGTATATCGCTAAGCCGGAACTTCGATAAATCATAACTTCCTCATACGAAGTCAGATTTGGGCGTTCTATATATATTCGGAAACCTCGTTTCAACTACTACAACATTAACCAAATATATTAAGTTTATTTTTACACTTAAATTTTGACGCTTATTTTTATTCTTAATTAATCAAACCACATAATTAAGCAATTAAGCACAAAACACACAATACTCAAATAATGCACTTTTATTATTTCAAAACGGGTTACAAAGGTTAACTTAGACTATTACATTGCTAAAAGTGGCAAGCCCGAAAACACAGGCGTTACAATTCTCTCCACCTTAGAATGATTCCGTCCCCGGAATCACACATCAACAAACAAATGCGGATAGCGACTCAACATGTCACTCTCCGTCTCCCAGGTGAGATTCGGCCCATTCGTGTGTTTCCATCGGACAAGCACTAACCCAACCATTTTGCGTCGCAACCTCTTAGTCTTTCGGTCAACAATTGCCTCTGGTTCTTCAATCAACCTTTTGTTCTCATCAATTCTCAATTCAGAAATTGGAATTATATCGGGAACTTCTCCCGTGAACTTCCTCAAATAACACACATGAAAGGTGTTGTGAATTCCATTCAGTTCTTCGGGTAATTCGAGCTTGTAAGCTTGATTCCCAATCCTCTGAAGGACTTTAAACGGTCCAATAAACCTTGGACTCAACTTTCCCCTTTTTCCAAATCTTATAAGTCCCTTCCACGGCGAGACTTTAAGCAAAACCGAATCCCCAACCTCAAAAGTTATCGGTCTTCGCTTCTTGTCAGCATAGCTCTTTTGACGATCTTGGGCTGCTAACATTCTTTCCCTAATTATTTTCAACTTTTCAGCAGTTTGATGAACCAACTCCGGTCCCATAAACTGCTTTTCCCCAGCCTCAAGCCAACAAGACGGCGTACGACACTTCTGTCCATACAAGGCTTGATAAGGTGCCATCTTAATGCTCGAGTGAAAACTATTATTATAGGAAAATTCTACCAACGGTAAATGTTCATCCCAATTACCTAGGAATTCCAAGGTACATGCTCTCAGCATATCTTCAAGTGTTTGTATTGTTCTTTCACTCTGACCATCAGTCTGCGGATGGTAAGCTGTGCTTAAACATAACTTGGTACCCATTTCCTCTTGTAGACTTTTCCAAAACCTTGAGGTGAAACGACTATCACGATCCGATACAATCGTTAACGGAACACCGTGAAGCCTCACAATTTCCTTCACATAAGAATTTGCAAGTTTTTCCATAGACCATTTCTCCCTGGCCGCTATGAAATGTGCACTCTTAGTGAATCGATCAACGACCACCCAAATCATGTCGTGACCATTCTTTGTTCTGGGTAGTTTAGTGACAAAATCCATAGCAATGTCTTCCCACTTACCCATAGGCACAGGCAAAGGTTCTAAACTCCCGTAAGGTTTCTGATGTTGTGTCTTGACTCTCGCACAAGTCACACACTCGGCCACATACTTTGCAACATCAAGCTTCATCGTCGGCCACCAGTAGTAGGGTTTCAGGTCCCTATACATTTTAGTGCTACCCGGATGAATCGAGTACATGGTCTTGTGAGCTTCTTCCATCAGAAGATCCCTAATTCCTCCTGACTTAGGTACCCAAATACGATCTTGGAATACCTTCAGTCCATGACCGTTAGTACCAAACACCAACGTTTTACCCAAACGTTCCTCCTTTCGGTCATTTTTCTCAGAAGCTTCCTCTTGAGCTTTCCTTATACTTCCCACAATAGTCGAGACAACTTCAATTTTCAACGCTCTTGGCCTCTTCCTTTCAAGATTGACTTTCCGACTGAGAGCATCAGCAACAACATTAGCTTTACCGGGGTGGTAAAGTATCTCGCAGTCGTAGTCTTTAAGTAATTCTAGCCAGCGTCGCTGCCTCATATTCAATTCTTTCTGATTAAAGAGGTATTGGAGACTCTTATGATCAGTGAAAAGTTTGCACTTCGTGCCATAGAGGTAATGCCTCCATATTTTCAGAGCGAAAACTACCGCTGCCAACTCCAAATCATGAGTCGGGTAATTCTTTTCATGCTCTTTCAACTGTCGAGACGCATATGCTATCACCTTTTCTCTTTGGGTCAAAACACAACCCAATCCAACACCAGACGCATCGCTATAAACAGCGAAGTCTTCAACTCCATCGGGTAGAGAAAGTATCGGTGCCTCGCATAGCTTCTTCTTTAACTTCTCGAATGCTTCTTTATGCTTCTCACTCCAAGCATAAGTAGCTCCTTTGTGGGTCAAAGCTGTTAATGGAGTAGCAATCGAAGAAAAACCTTGGATAAACCTTCGGTAATATCCGGCTAATCCTAAAAAGCTTCGAATCTCCGTGGGACTTTTCGGTTGTTCCCACTTCGTCACAGCTTCGATCTTCGCTGGATCAACCATTATCCCTTCTTGGTTGACCACGTGACCCAAGAATTGGACCTCACGAATCCAAAAATCACATTTGGAGAACTTCGCATAAAGCTTCTCCTTCTTCAAAACTTCTAACACTTCTCGCAAGTGCCTGCTATGCTCCTCCTGGCTTTTCGAGTAGATAAGAATGTCGTCTATAAACACTATCACGGATTTATCAAGGAAAGGATTACAAACCCTATTCATCAAATCCATGAACGTTGCTGGAGCATTGGTTAGTCCAAACGACATAACCAAGAACTCGTAGTGTCCATATCTAGTTCTGAATGCAGTCTTCTCGATATCTTGCTCTCTTACTTTCAGCTGATGATATCCTGACCTAAGATCGATCTTCGAGAAATAGCTCGAACCTTGCAATTGATCAAACAGGTCATCAATCCTCGGCAACGGATATCTATTCTTTATTGTTGCCTTGTTCAGCTCTCTGTAATCGATGCACATTCTCATACTTCCATCTTTCTTCTTTACAAATAACACCGGAGCTCCCCAGGGCGATGAACTAGGTCTAATGAAACCTTTGTCCAACAACTCCTGAAGTTGCATCATCAGCTCCTTCATCTCCGTCGGTGCTAATCGATAAGGTGCTTTTGCAATTGGCGTGGTTCCTGGTAACAAGTCTATTCTGAACTCCACTTGTCTATCAGGTGGTAATCCAGGAAGATCCTCGGGGAACACTTCCGGAAAATCACACACCACTGGAATGCTCTGCATCACCTTCTTTTCTTTCTTAGCATCAATCACGAATGCTAAATATGATGTACATCCCTTGGTCAAACACTTTCTGGCTTTCATTAGAGAAATGATTCCAGAATTCACTCTGCGTTTGTCCCCATACACCATAAACGAATCTTTTCCAGGCGGGTTTACTTTAACTATCTTCTTCTTGCACAAAATTTCGGCATCATTGGCGCTAAGCCAATCCATTCCCAAGACGATGTCGAAACCATTTAGTTCGATAGGCAATAATTCCTCGAGAAACTTATTCCCATTAAGGTCGATCAAGACGTTTTTCATACGATGGCTAACAGGTACAAACTTGCCACTAGCTACTTCGACTAATAAAGCATCATCTAGTCTATCAATAGGCAAAGCTAGCTTTCTACCAAACTCATGCGAAATAAAGGAGTAGTTGGCTCCAGAATCAAACAATATATGAGCAGGTAATTCGTTTACGAGAAAGGTACCTGAAGCGACATCAGCTTCATCTTTAGCAGCCTCAAGTGTCATCTGGAAGGCTCTCGCCTTCGGCTTTGGTGGAATGTTGGGCCTAGCTGCCTCCTTCTTCTTCGGACAGTCTTTCAAAATATGCCCCTCTTCATTACACCCAAAACACATCCTTTTGTTGTTCGGACATTCATTGGCAAAATGTCCAACCTTTCCACACTTGTAGCAGGTCACATCCTCGCTACATTTCCCAAAGTGCCTTTTCTTACACTTATCACACCACTTTGCTTCGCCTCCTTTTCCTCCAAACTTTTTCGAATCAGATTTCGAGAATTTGCTCTTCTTACTGGAACCAGATGTTCCTTCAAACTTCCTTTTCTCACCAACCTCAACCTTGACGGTGGTTCTCCCTTTGATCATGTTCTCCACAGACTTGGCAGCCCAGATAGCTGCCTCTAGAGTAAGTGCCTGACGTACCGGCACCTCGTACTCCCATGGAAGTCCCTTCGCATACCGATCCACCTTTGTCAGCTCGTCTGGAACGATACGCAAGGCAAACTCCATCTTATCGGTGAAGTTATTGGTGTACTCATCCACTGACATGCTACCCTTCGTTAATGTTAAAAACTTATTCTCCAACTCCAACAGATTTTGAGCCGAGCAGAACTTGCGCTTGAACTGCACCAAGAACTCTGCCCATGACAATTGCAGTGGCTCATTAGGGCTCAAAGTCTTCCCTAGAGTGTTCCACCAACGAACAGCTCCACCTCGGAATTGACGCACGGCATAGATAGTTTGCAACTTACCTCTGCAGCCACACGTCATGAAGGCTAGCTCCATTTCGGAGATCCAATCCATAACCCCAATCGGATCCTCCTTTCCATTGAAGGTCGATGGTTTACAAGTCAAAAAGTCCTTGTACTTGCATCCCATTCCATCATTCCTTCCTTCATGGTTATCTTGCCTAACTATCGGTGGGTTGGCTGGACCAACAGACCCACTGAAGTTTCCACCTTCCGAGTGCCCTTCATTCAGTTCAGGCTCTTCCACACGAATCGACAGTTCTTCCCGATTTTGTTGAAGCAACCGTCTAGTTTCATCCATCTGACGATCCAACATCGTCTGAATCATCAATTGCACACCAGCCATGGTTATTGGCTCAGGTGCTGCTGCTACGACAGGTATTGGCTCAATCACTGGTGGTTGATTCCTGTTTTCGTCAGCATTTCCAACTCCACTTCTTGTTCTCACCATTTTGATCTACACCGAATAAGGTGAAATTAGATCCTCAATCATGATAGATATTCAAATCATCCTTATCACTCCGAAACGTTTACATGCTAGTTCTAATATCGTAGACGTACGCTTAGAATCCTACACACATAAGGTTTCTAGATCCGGTCGGCAACAGACCATGGATCCGAACAAATAATATCATATATGGCAACATATAACATTTAGCACATAAAGCATTTTAGGCAACTTTCCTAAAATAAACTAGTGCTCGTGTCTAAAACATAACAGACACGCATCTCAAAACTTCACTTAGCATTCTAAGTTTAAGTCTAGAAATCCAACAATTTCCTAGTTCGCTTAAACTAATGCTCTGATACCAACTGTGACATCCCCAAAATCTCGGCCAGAAAAGACCGATTTTCATTTATGCTTTTAAATATTTTCAGAGTAAATCCTTTTGATTTGAAAGAGTTGCGGAATTTGTTCCCAAAAACAAAACATGATAAAACATTGTTTACCGAAGCATTTCATAAAAGAAATGTATTTTCATTATAATCAAAACTCGGGGTGTCATGTTCCGATACAGACCAATAAGCATAAACGAATACATTACAAGTCATATAACAAATATAAACATATGCAGACTTGTAAACAAAACAACTTGATGGTTCATCCATCTCATGCCCTTCCGCCACTACCTGTAATACAATTTAAAACTGAGTGGGTCAGGCTTGGGAGCCTGGTGAGCATATAGGGTTTTCAACCCACAATAAATACCATATTTAATTTTCACCAACCAACAATAACCCAATTACCCATTCCCGTTATTCTCACTTTAATGTCCCTAAAACAACTAACATAAGGGACCTAGTCTAAGAATATTTCATCGGGGCGACAACACATGCTTCGGGGGTACCTCAGCAATATAAGTCAAATAAGGCAACCATGAGGGGGATGGAGTACAGCGAATGAACACCCAAGTTCATTAACACCTACAGGTGGCGAACCTGCTAATGTTTCCACAAGACTGTCTAGAATAGCCAGTGGTCGTCATCTAAACTCCGCTAGATGACTCAATCAAACAACAACGAGGCCTCTCATCTGTTTATTACACACCAACTGTCTACCCATGTTCTACCCAACATATTAGTAGATAAAAATATACATTTGTATACATAGTTTAAAGAAAACCTGTATAGCATGCTTAAATCAACACATATATCACATAACAGATGAGGCACACACACACATAACACATATCTCATAAAGAAATAAGCAGATCTATAAGATAGAAGAGAGTGAATACACATTCACACATAACACAACCAAATATATACACATAGCACGTATTTTTATATAAAATACTTCGTATTATTGTATTAGAAGAAAATAACTACACACTCACACTTATAAACAACAATATAATTAATACACTCGAACCAAACTCGTATTATTATTGTGTTTAAGAAAGTTAGTATACACTCACTTGATCAAAAGATGATCGGACAGCACTACGGCTTATAGAAGTAGTATTCCTCAGCAGATCTGGAAGATCTCCTCGAAAATCGAACTTCTCGCGGGCAGAGCTTCGACTCGGGAACCGCACTTTTCGGGATCTTCGGGATCTCGGGACTTGCCTCGGGGCTAGAGTATGATACCGGGGCTTCGGGGTGTAAAAATGCAGAGCTTCGGCGCAAAGACGAGAAGAAATGAGCAAATAAACCCTGAACCCTCGCATCCTATTTATAGTGAAAATATCTGATGTACTCGCCGAGTAGGGAACACCTACTCGCCGAGTTGGCCCATACTCGCCGAGTAGGGGACACCTACTCGCCGAGTTGGTCCATGTGGCGGCTTTCTGGTGGTGCCACGTGTCAAACTCTGGGTGGTGCCACGTCACCCCTATCGCGTGTTAGCCTTCGAACTTAGAAAAATCATAACTTTCGCATACGAGCTCCGTTTTTGACGTTCTTTATATCCACGCGAAGGTGAGACCACGCTCTACGACTTTCGTTTAGACTCCGTCGGCAAATTTTGACTTTATTTTTATTAATTATTTTTAATAGGCCGGGACAGAAACTTTCGTTATAAATTCATAACTTCTTCGTTTGACGTCCGTTCTCGCCTAACTTTTTATCGTTTCAATACCAACAATGAGATCTTCGATTCTCATTTAGATTGCTTCGGCTAACAACCGCTCGATCTCAAATCGAGTAAAACAGGTTGTATATCGCTAAGCCGGAACTTCGATAAATCATAACTTCCTCATACGAAGTCAGATTTGGGCGTTCTATATATATTCGGAAACCTCGTTTCAACTACTACAACATTAACCAAATATATTAAGTTTATTTTTACACTTAAATTTTGACGCTTATTTTTATTCTTAATTAATCAAACCACATAATTAAGCAATTAAGCACAAAACACACAATACTCAAATAATGCACTTTTATTATTTCAAAACGGGTTACAAAGGTTAACTTAGACTATTACATTGCTAAAAGTGGCAAGCCCGAAAACACAGGCGTTACAGTGTCTTTCTGATAATGATTATAAGTTGGTTAACAAGGTTAAATAAATATCAAACCTAAAGTATAATTATAAATATACTAAATTTCAATTTTAAAATAATATCTTACTTCTACTTATAAAGTTATGTATTTAACTTTTAACATATTATATTTAATTTATTAGATTTAATATGTTGTTGTATGTAAACCACTATCAGTTTAAAACCACAACTTTTGAACAATTTGGACAAAATACTTAAATTTTTAATTTAAATATAACATTACAATGTCAACTTAACTATAAATTTCAGTTCCACTTAAAAAACCAAAGAATATTTTGTAAATAGTTAAAAGTGATAAATACAAAAACTAAATTATAATCTCAATTTAACTAAAATATTTCCTAAAGATATTTTTATAATCGTTAAAAGTTTTCAAATAAGTAGCTTAAAAATAAACTACAATAACAATAGTTAAAAATAACTCTATATAAATGATTATATTGTTACCTTTAAAATCAAAAAACAGTGTTTGATGTTTTAAATAATTATAATGATAGAAATTAAAACATTAAGGAAATAAATTTTAAAAAATTAATTAACAATAACAACAACTATAAATAACATTAAACCATATATTATATTTAATTTTATTCATGTGTAACTCGCGGATAGAAGTCATTCAAACGATTGAGATTATGCAGTTATAATAGATGTATATATTATCATCTAATTCAAAATAATCAATATATTATATCAATTTAGTATAGATATTATTATATCAAATTTAATAACAACGTATTGATATAGTTAAAAAAACATATATTTGTAAAGACTTCAACTATATAGATGCTTCTGCGGAACGCGCGGGCATTCGCCTAGTGTGTGTGTGTGCATATATATATATATATATATATATATATATATATATATATATACACACACACACACACACATACACAATAGAGAGACTCACACAATATATGTAGGTCTATTGCCGAGTCTTGGATGGTTCGGGTTCAAATGCTCCTCAATTTTATCAAAGAAAATAGACAACTATCTGTAAGTCAAATCTCATATTGCTCTTACCCATGGGGTGCCTGTGTCAAAAATAGCATTTAATAACTATAAATAAAAAGAATCATTTGATATAATATAAATAACTTTAGACCAGTTAAACTCGTCCAAATCAGAGATTGTGCAAGATATTCATCCTGAATTGGATATCGAGGGTATTTGCCATAAAATCCATGTTCTGATATATATATGCAATAGAAAGACTCGCACAACATCGACATCTGATAATAAATGAAGTGGATAATTGAACACCTGAATAACATCAGTAACTTTCACTAACTCTGAAGCTAATACAAATGGATATACACGTTGTCTGAACTGTGTCGAAGATGAAGTAGCCGAGAATTACTTCCCGAACTGCAAGCCAGTAACAAAGCAGAAAGCTCTCATGTCAAAGCAAACCCAATAGTTGTGTACCGGAAATATAAGTCCTCCGGGTCAAGCCAAGGATAACTAGTAGCTTCCTTGCATATAAGGTAATGATATAGTAAAGGGTGACTTTCTACACCTATCTACATGTCAACATAAGCACCAAAATAGAATGCCCTAAACATGTCATCACGTTCCAGTGTGTGTAAACGGGCCATGATTTTTCGGTCGAGTATGTTGGCGGAGATAAACAATTTTAATCTAACACAAGTAAACAACTAAAACCTACAAGGATCTTAACCTAAATTATATGAACAAATACAAGAGGGATAAAAACTACTAACCTTTAGCAAAACCAAATTGTTTGAAGAACCTTTGATGTATATCAAATTCCAACAAGCCAATGAAGATATCAACCAAAGTAGATTGTCTCTAACGGTTTACACCCACAATAACAAAATATTAATGTTAGAAATTAATCCTTAGAACAATAGAGATTGACTAATGAATTAGTCAAGAGATAAGAGAAAACACCAATTGTATAAAGAGTGGAACGATTCCGATTGTACAAGACGTCTAATTGTTGATCCAACACCTAAATTATTAGGTATAACTATATTACATAACCTTTTAGGGATTTAGTGTGCATTCTTCTTTAACTATTTATATAAGAGGTTTAATTACATGTTTATAAAAACCCAATAAATATATTATAATATTTATTTATTGATTTC
Organism: Lactuca sativa; assembly: GCF_002870075.4. Classification (NCBI taxonomy): domain Eukaryota; kingdom Viridiplantae; phylum Streptophyta; class Magnoliopsida; order Asterales; family Asteraceae; genus Lactuca; species Lactuca sativa. The sequence goes on along the minus strand of NC_056628.2, from coordinate 12,862,711 downwards.
GTTATATAAAAACTTGTTTTATATATCTATATGTATAAAAAAAACTTATTACACATATAAACACATAAAATACATACTTATACAAATAAAATACTTTATATATATATATATATATATATATATATATATAGTATTTTTCATATTTAAATTCATATAAATGTGGTACAATACATATGTATAAGGGATAAAGAGGAACACAATAAAGCGTATTTAAGTAGTATAACATATTTATATGTATTTAAATCTTAAAAATACAGTAAAATCATTTATATGTATAAAAAGGAATTTTTATACATATAAATATATAAAATAAGTCTTTTTGCAACACCCAGTTTCTGGATGTTTCTTATTTTTGGATTGTGGACCGTAATTTGATCATGCAGAGGTCTTGGGGATTCAAAGGAATAGGGTTTAGACCTTTTTGGATGTTAATGATGTTGGTTAAGTGATTTAAGCCTTGAATTGTGTTTTGGATCCAAAGGGGAAAAATGGAGAAAATGATATTTCAGACTTCTTGCATGAGTTTATTAATTTAGTTCGGTATATTTAAGTAAAAACAATTGGATAAATTGTACCTTCACATGGATATAAAGATCATCAAAAACAGAGTTGAAATGAAGAAGTTATTACCATTTAAAGTTGAAATGGAAATTGGAAAATTTTCCCTATGTTGAGCGTAGGTGAAGAATATTGGACCCAAATTCAATGACTTATGTTGAGCGTAGGTTAGGCTACGCTAAATGTAGCTATATCAGATATAAAACCTAAACTAAGGTTGTAAGCCCTATCTAATGGCTTTAACTTTTTGGGATCCTCCCCATGAGTAACCTCCAACATCCCCAAATGATCTCCTTGAAACCCTAGCCACCATTTATGAGTTTTGAGCTTTTAGAGTGTTTTGTGGTCACTTTTGATGGAAAAGGAGTATTGTAGAACCACTTAGGAGCTTAAATTAGTGTAGATACGAAAATTACATCCTCTCATCCATCTAAAGAAGGTATAAAGTTTCTATTTTGATGCTTACTCATGTTTGATCTAGTTTGGTTTTGAGATTATAAGCTTTTATCCCCATAATCTTGGTTTTTGTGATCATGGGTTACTCTAAACCATGTGAATGCTAATTTCTAATGTCTTTGAGTTGGAAGAGTCATACAAATGAGAGTTTGGACACTCTTATTTATCTATGCATGAGTTCTTGATAAAAATGTGATATTATGGACTTAGGGTTTGTTTTTGTGCTCTTCTTGGCCATGCAAATGGATAAAGTCATAGACTTTATCCATTAAGACATCCATTAGATTCGAATATGAAAGTTTGGGAGATTGGCCTTCGGTGTTGAGAGCTTAATGAAAAGTTTGGACATCAGGGGAGCTACATTGAGCGTAGCTTTCTCTACGCTTAGCATAGCATGAAATCTCCCATTTCTCACTTGGAGCTCTACGTCGAGCATAGAGCAGTGTGCTACATTGAGTGTAGTTATGTGTTACGTCGAGCGTAACACCCGACCTTTGACTTTTTGACCAGTTTGAATTTTGGTCAATTGTGTTGGGACTTAGTATTGGAAGGGCAAGATGGTCTTTTTCCCAAAGGATGATTAATTGTGAACCAAGACTCTGTGTGATTTAGATATTACCTTAATTGCTAATTAGGGTTTATTATGAGTATGTTTTGTGTGAGGAGACTCGGTATCATCAACTCAAGTGCATGTATTAAATTGTCTTCAAATTGAGGTGAGTTTCTCACTATGTCATGTATTCCGTTGTATATCCTTTACATACTAGGATAGAGGTACTATTAGAGTATAAGTATGCTGAGTGGATAGGATACCTCTTTTGTTATATTTATGTAGTTTGGAACACTTGGTGTCTTCATATGCTAGAGTGGTAGGGTATTTCCTATTGATTGTATGATACTGTTAGGAGTTATATTTAGTTAGGGAAACTGGGGTAGACCAATTATTAGGATTATGTATGGCTGACCAAGGAAGGACTTAATTGAGAAGTGACCAATGAAGGGTAACTAAGGAAGGCTAGTTGCTAAGGGTATGTATATGCTAGTATCTATTATATATGGTTAGGTGGTAATGACATCTTTGGTTTTATGGAGTTTAAGTTTGATAGCCTGAAAACTCTTGGTCTAATGCCTAATTGTGATTTTCTTGTCTGATTGTTCACTCTCGGGTAGGTCATATGTTCGACTAGTTATCTTATCATTGACTACATATAACTTTATGTATGGTATCCAAGACCAAGATCTGGCCCATGGTAATTATATGCAAGACCAGGATCTGGCCCCTGACAATTATGTGCAAGACCAGGATCTAGCCCATGACAGTCTTATGGAAGACCAGGATCTATCACGTGACAATTATATGCAAGACCAAGATTTGGCCCATGGTAGTTGTATGTAACATCGGGATTTGGCCCTCAGCATTGCAAAGAAGACCATGTTTGGACCATGACAAAATATGACTCTAAGACTATGATGTGGCCCATAGCATTCACCTGGGATTGGAGCAGACCCGTCACTTCATGTATCTTTTTTACGCATGTTTATGTGGATAAGAGATCTTGGCTTGTCGGTGCTAGATCTGAACTCTTGTGTGGATGCATTGTATGTATGACGAAATATGTGGTATACCGGGGAACTCACTAAGCTTTATGCTTACAGTTGTGAATTAAATATTTTGCAGGTTGTTCATGAGAAGAGCTCGGTGGGACTGTACACACACATCGAAGATGTTCGTTTCCGTAGTTTTGTATATTTAACTCCGATGATGTATGGTTTCAATCAAGAAAATGTTACTAAATGGTTTTTGAAGCAAATGTTTAATTGATTATTCTATTTTAAAAATGAAACATCTCTTTGTAATTTTCAGGACGTTACAGATTTATATAGAGAAATAAATAAATAAATGTTATTATATATATATATATATATATATATATATATATATATATATATATATATATATATATATATATTATAATTCGTTATTCGTTATTATAAACAATAAAATATGTAATTAAACCTTTTATATAAATAGATAAAGAATAATGTATACTAGATCCTTTAATGGTTCATTGGTAATGATATTTTCTTTGTTAATTCAAGGTCATGGGGTTGAATTCGCATTTTAAACTTTGGGCATGGAAGTTTTCAAAATTGCAGGGGCTCTTCTAAACAAAAGTTTTGAGTAGGTAGATTTTCCATTCTATGTCGTGTTAGGTAAGTTCAGAGTCAACCATTGACTGAAGATTGGGACAAAGAAGATGACAACTAGCTGACTTCTTATTGTCACTCCTACACATCTGATTGAAGATATTACATTAAAAATGATACAAAGTAGCTCCAAAGATTGAAAGAAAAACAATCCAAATTTAATATTGGTCTTGTTGCCCTTCTTCAAGTAAATGGCAGATACTAGGGACTGCTTGGCTTGTTAGCGAGAAGGCACATAAAATATGTCATTTCTCGATTGAGAAAATAGGCTTGAGTACGTTAGTCAGTTACTATCATTATAACTAGGTGGATTTTGTCTTATCTTTTTTAATTTTTCAAGGATACGTTAAGTAATATAGTCATTCCTAACAGTATCAATTCAAGCATTAGATCAATCAGTTAGGTGTCTTGCCTTAACACAACAAGTTAAGGGTTTAATTCCCCTCCATTACATGCCTCTTCACCTTATTTTAAAATATGATTGTAGTAGCACACAACAAGTTAAGGGTTTAATTCCCTTCCATTGCATTCCTCTTCACCTAATTTTAAAATATGATTGTAGTAGCTACTGCATCTGTTTGTAAAACTAATAACTTTTGTTGTAATAATTGTAAATTTTAAGGTCACCAATGAATTTGGATAATGAAAACTTTTTAAAGTGTCTTCAAATTGTTAACAAACGTATTTTGTTTTTTTAAAAGGTAACGAACTCATTTCTTTTTTATATATTTACCTGTCATCTTAGGTTGAACAAGCCACACTTTTTTTCCAATTTTATATTTTTGGCTTAAATTTTGATTTTTATTATAAATTTGATCCAAAATTAAACTTTATGATTAATCATAATTTTAGTTCACTTTACAAATTTATTTTTTTGACAACTTTTTTTAAATATTTTTACAGTCCTTTTTTTAAAATTCTTTTTTTTTTAAAACAGCAAACTAACTAATCTACTCCTAAATAGCCACCTATGTCTCCATAGAGACTTGAACCCCTGACCTCTCATATGAGAAGGTCACTCCTAAATTCTTTTACAACACTTTTTTATAGAAGACATTATTACTTATACTTATTTACAAAAACATGTTATAATGTAACATCCTAAAATTTAAGACCAATATTTCATTTTTAGTTTAATTATTCATAAAACCAACAGTATAAAAACATCCATACATCCATAAAACATCCCATGTCAAAACCAAAGTGTCAATAATCAAAACATGTTATCATAAAACAATATCAGAGTGCAATCCCAAAGATATCATGTGCGGACAACATAGTGTGATGCGTTGCGATCGAGCCGACTCCTTTTCCTTTGAAAACGAAGTACCTGAAACCAAAACTGAAAACCGTAAGCATGAAGCTTAGTGAGTTCCCCAAATATCACATACCATACATATCAACATACTGCCTAGCATATCTGGGTGCTGGCCTACCCCTGCAGTCTCTTTCAACCGGATAATGTCTAGCATATAAGCACATAACTCGCATAATGTGATACATAACCATGAGACATACATATATCATAATCAATAAAGATGTTATGTGCCATACATAGTCTTGCCATTATGCCACGGGCCGCCACATGGTCTTTCTTGCCAAGCCGGGGGCCAACCCTCGGTCTCACAGACAAGTGCCAAAAGCCACCTCCTGGTCTTCCATGCAAGCATCACAAGGACAACTATCATACATACTACTTTACTTAGCTAATCAACATATAGTGTGCCAGGAGCCACCTCCCGGTCTTTCATACATAATAGCATATAGTGTGCCAGGAGCCACCTCTTAGTCTTTCATACATATTGCCTAGGGCTAACCCCCAGGTCTTCCTACTATACATAATAACATACTATGTGCCAGGAGCCGCCTCCTGCTCTTTCATGCATAATGCCTAGGGCTAACCCCGGGACTTCCAACCATACATAAACTAAATGGGTCAGCATTGGTGCCTTAGACCCATACAAATAGTGATGAGACTAACCTCACACTGCTGAAGTCCTGCGGATAAAGTTGTGGCTGCTGGTTGACAGATTCCCGAATCTGTCAACAACAAAATAACACCAATTAATAATTGGGTCCCAATACATATCCGTAAATCCATGTTTGGGGTAAAAGACTACTTTACCACTAACTTAGCTTGATTCAAGCCCAAAGCCAACCCGAAGGCCCAAAAGTCAACTATAAGTCAAAGCCCAACTGTAACAACGCAAATTTTCAAACAAATTTTTCATTTAAAAAAAATAAAGTATTTCCATTCAAAACAAGGCATAATGATTTAAGTGTCTTTTCAAATACAAATTGTCTAAATCCCAAGATCATAAAAACATTCTTCAGTGTGTATCGATCACGCCGGCGCGTTCCCATGGTCCTTGCTAGTACCTGAAACACATACATAACAACTGTAAGCATAAATGCTTAGTGAGTTCCCCAATATACAACTTACGCACATACACCTTTCCAGGCCCTGACCTTCCGGTCCTCAACACAACGCCTTCCGACCCATAACATAATCGTCTTCCGGTCCATGACATACATAGCACATATAACAAATAACTTACCACATATAGCATACATATCACATATCATATCTGACCTTCCGGTCACACAGTCAAACCCTTCCGGGTACAGTATAGTGAGAAGACTCACCTCGTGAATGCTGAAAGCTAGCAAATCCTGAAATCACTCGTGCACAATCCGCCGAGCTACAACCTCCCTATAGCGTCACATATATCTCATTAACACTTATATCTTCTAAGTGTGACTATCCCTAAGAAGTCAGACTTAGGTCAACTCTGGTCAACGGTCAACGGTCAACTCGACCGGACTCGGCGAGTGCCATGGCGACTCGGCGAGTCTAGACGTCCTTCAACTCTCTGAGATTCCCTTTCTACTCGTCGAGTATCCTCCTTGACCCGACGAGTTACTCCTAGAAGAATCGCGGGGCCACCCCGACTCAACTCGCCGAGTCTGAAGAACAACTCGACGAGTCCCAGTTATTCTTCAAGCTACTCGCCGAGTCTGTTCATCGGACTCGGCGAGTCCATGCCATGCAACCGCTCAAACTGCATCCTAAGGTCAGAACTGCTCCGACCATTCATAGGTCTGGCCTTCCTAGACTAATCCATCACGTAAGGTCCTCATTTCGGTGCTCATGATACACCCCAAGACTTATAATTTACATATTGACCTAAGTCATAAGGATTCCAATCCAAAACCTTCACCAATTCCCGAAATGCACAGACATGGGACATTCTGGACCTCCAAAGGTCCCAATACAGGGTTACAATCGATTAGGGGACTAGGGTAACATTCAATCTATTCACAAAAGGGTTCCATAAACCCTAATTCTATAATCACATCAACATAGCAGAGTATACTCGAGTTCTTACCTGGATAATGTATTCTCTGTGTCCCCAATCCTCAGAATGTGACTCCCTTGCTGTTCCTTTAGCCAATCCCTTCTCTTCCTTGCACAACAACTCTTCTATAATCAACAATGGCCTATAATCCTTGCTCCAGATGCACACAACCGATTTAGGGTTCTTCTCAGAAGGCTAAAATGAACAATGACGGCCAATAAGTCCTTTTTATACGTCCCAAACCTGAACGGTTAGGGTTTTCGCCAAACAGCGTAGACTCGCCGAGTCCATGTCTGGACTCGTCGAGTCCAGTCGCGAACCCGCGACCAAGTCTGCGATCCTACTCGGCGAGTCTAGGCTCCAACTCGCCGAGTCCCCTCTTAAAACACCCCAAAAACATAATTTTAACAATACCTGAGATTCCGGGCTGTTACAATTCTCCCCCACTAGGATTAGACTTCGCACTCGAAGTCTCACTCTGAAAATAGTTCCGGATGCTGCTCCCGCATCTCACATTCCGGTTCCCAAGTCATTTCCGATCCCTTCCAGTGTTGCCACTGAACCAACACCAGAGGTACCTCCTTGTTCCTCAGAACCTTGATCTTCCGATCCCTGATGGCCACTGGTCTCTCAGCATAATTCAGGCTCGCATCCACCTGAATATCCTCTAATGGAACCACTGCCGACTCATCGGCTATGCACTTCCTCAATTGCGACACATGAAAGGTGTCGTGGATCTGTCCCAACTCCGCTGGCAACTCCAACCGATAGGCTACCCGGCCTATCCTTGCAATCACCCGAAATGGCCCAATATACCGGGGCCCCAACTTGCCTCTCTTCCTGAATCGAATCACTCCTTTCCAAGGAGAGACCTTCAGGAGAACGAAGTCGCCGACTTGAAACTCAAGCTCGGATCGGCGCCTGTCTGCATAACTCTTATGTCGGCTCTGGGCGGTCAATAATCTCTGTCTAACTTGCTGAATCTGCTCTGTCGTCTGAAGTACGATCTTTGTGCTGCCCATCACTCTTTGTCCCACCTCTCCCCAACAAATGGGGGTCTGACACCTCCTACCATACAACAGCTCAAAAGGTGGCATACCAATGCTCGAATGATGGCTGTTGTTGTAGGAAAACTCTGCCAAGGGTAAATACGCATCCCAGCTACCCCCAAAGTCTAACACACACGCTCGAAGCATGTCCTCCAGCGTCTGAATCGTCCGCTCGCTCTGACCGTCTGTCTGGGGATGGTATGCGGTACTAAAATGCAATTAAGTACCCAGCTCCTCATGGAATTTCTTCCAGAACCTGGAAGTGAAGCGCACGTCACGGTCTGAAACAATCGAGATCGGCACCCCATGCCGAGATACTACTTCTCTCACATATATCTCCGCCAACTTCTCCGCTGAAGAACTCTCGCTGATGGCAAGGAAGTGTGCACTCTTTGTCAACCTATCCACAATCACCCAAATTGCATCGACTCCCCTGGCAGTCCTTGGCAATTTGGTGATGAAATCCATAGTGATCTGTTCCCACTTCCACTCGGGAATCTCCAATGGCTGTAACTTGCCATGCGGCCTCTGGTGCTCGGCCTTAACCCTACGGCAGGTCAAGCACCTCTCAACGAACCATGCAACGTCCCTCTTCATACAGGGCCACCAATACTCCTTCCTCAAATCCAAATACATCTTCGTAGCACCGGGATGGATCGAGAATTTCGATCTATGAGCCTCTTCCATCAAAATAATACGTGTACCGCCCACGAACGGTACCCAAATCCGACCCTGAAACGTCATAAGCCCTCGTCCATCCTTAACGAACTCTGAAATTAACCCAACAACCCGCTCTTTCTTCTGCATCTCTGGTCGCACAGCCTCGGCCTGTTCCCCACGAACAGCATCCAATACAGGAGTCATCACAGTCAATCTCAAACATACATCTCGCAATGGAGTGCTCTCTGCCCTGCGGCTCAATGCATCGGCTATCACATTAGCCTTGCCTGGGTGGTACAGGATCTCACAATCATAATCCTTGACCACATCCAACCACCTCCTCTGACGCATATTTAGGTTGGGCTGATCCATCAAATACTTCAAGCTCTTATGGTCCGTGTATATCGTACATCGAACCCCATACAGATAGTGACGCCAAATCTTGAGAGCGAACACTACTGCCTCCAACTCTAAATCATGCGTGGGATATCTCGCCTCATGAGGCTTCAGCTGCCTTGACGCATACGCTATCACATGACCCCTCTGCATCAACACTGCACCCAGTCCCGAAATCGATGTGTCGCAGTATACCACAAAATCTTCCATCCCTTCCGGGAGAGCTAATACCGGGGCTTCGCACAACCTCTGGCGAAGTGTCTCAAAGGAAGTCTGCTGCTCGGGTCCCCATGAGAATGCAACACCCTTGCGGGTCAATCTGGTGAGCGGCACTGCGATCTTGGAGAAATCCTTAATAAATCTCCGATAGTACCCTGCCAACCCAAGGAAACTCCTGATCTCAGAGGGTGACTTCGGCACCTCCCAACTCATCACCGCCTCAACCTTGGCCGGATCGACCAATATCCCTTCCTGATTAACAACATGTCCTAGAAATTGGACCTCCCGCAACCAGAAGTCACATTTGGAGAACTTTGCATAAAGCTTCTCCGACCTCAATACCTCAAGGACCTCCCTCAAATGCTCCTCATGCTGCTCTCTAGATCTCGAATACACCAGAATGTCGTCGATAAATACAATCACTGACCGATCCAACATCGGCCTGCATACCTTGTTCATGAGATCCATGAACACAGCCGGGGCATTGGTGAGCCCGAAAGGCATCACCACAAACTCATAATGCCCATATCGCGTCCTAAACGCTGTCTTCTAGACGTCCTCATCCCGCACTCTCACCTGATGGTACCCTGACCTCAGATCGATCTTGGAAAACCAAGATGCTCCCTGCAACTGATCGAATAAGTCATCGATCCTCGGTAACGGATAATAGTTCTTGACCGTCAACTTGTTCAACTCCCGGTAATCAATGCACATCCGGTGTGAACCATCCTTCTTCTTGACGAATAGAATAGGTGCTCCCCACGGCGAACTGCTCGGCCGAATGAATCCCTTCCCCAGCAACTCTTGGAGCTGCGAGGACAACTCTTGCATCTCTGGAGGTGCAAGACGATAAGGCACCTTAGCAATAGGCGCGGCCCCCGGAACCAGGTCGATACCAAACTCTACTTGTCTCACAGGCAGTACTCCCGGCAGCTCCTCGGGGAAAACATCTGGAAACTCACGCACCACTGGGACCTCCTCCACTGACCTCGGTCTCTCGAAAACCTCCCGCGTATCCATCACATACGCCACAAAACCCTTACAGCCCTGCTGTAGACACTGCCTCGCCCTAGCGGCCGAACAAAAAGCTGATCCCGAACGGTTACCCTCGCTGTACACCGAAAGGAATCCCCCACTATGGTCTCGTATAGTCACCAGCTGACGCTCACATTCGATGACAGCGCCGAATCGGCTCAACCAGTCCATGCCCACGATGACACAGACGTCACCCATCGCAATAGGAATCAGGTCAATTGGGAACTCAACCCCGAAAATCTCTAGCACGCATCCCCGAAGAACCTCCGTGGCATAAATCACTTTCTCGTCAGCTATAGAAACTCTCAAAGGTCGACTCAATGACTCACGACTAACGCTGATATGCTGACTAAAGGCTAAAGATACAAAGGACCTACTCGCACCCGAGTCAAATAACACTAAGTCAGGCACAGAGTTCACAAGGAAAGTACCTACGCATATAATAACATAAGCATAACATCTCGACATTAAAAATAAATACATGAATTACAGCATACCTGCCACAACATCGGGCGCCGCGCGGACCTCCTCCGCAGTCAGCTGAAAGGCTCTCCCACGAGCCCTCGGGGCCTTGACCTTCACCGGTCGAGTCTCAGTAGTCCTGGCAGTAGGTGCAGATCCCTGACAAAGCTGAGGGCACTCGGCCTTCCGATGGCCGGTCTGGTTGCAATGAAAGCAAACCATAAACCCTTTGGGGCACTCCCTAGCAATGTGCCCCTCCTTGCCGCACTTGTAGCAAGCACCAGCTCGACACGCCCCATCGTGACCCTTGCCGCACTTTCCGCAAGTGCGGCCCTTCGGACCTCCCGTCCTCGAATCGGCGGACTTGGTCCGCTTGGCTGCCGGCTGAGACTGAGCCTGCCGCCGGTCCACCTGCTGAGACTCGGCCTCCTCCCTGGCCTGGGTCTCCAACTCGATCTCACGCTTCCTGGCATTCGCCTGAAGCTCAGTAAAAGTATGATAGGTGGAGTTCGACACAAACTCTCGGATATCCCTCCTCAAAACACCCAAGTACCGGCTCATCTGAGCCTGCTCTGTGGACACCAGCTCGGGGCAGAACATCGCCCTCTCATGAAACTTCCGCGTGATCGCCGCAACCGAATCAGTAACCTGCTTAAGGGTTAAGAACTCCTGAACCAATCGTTCCCTCTCCACCGGGGGAACGTACTCGTCCCTGAACATAGCAGTAAACCCCTCCCATGTCACTGCTGTAATCTCTGCCAGAGTGAAGTTCGCTGTCACGAACTTCCACCAATCCTTCGCTCCCAGACGGAGCCGGTTCAAAGCGAACCGTACCCTCAGGTGCTCCGGGCATGAACAAGTGTAGAAGCACCCCTCTATATCTGCGATCCACCTCATCGCAGCGATCGGATCCTGCGTCCCATCGAACTCAGGTGGCTTCGTGTTGCTGAACTCTCGGAATAGCAACGAGTCACCCCCCTATGGCCTGGCAGCGGCCACAGCTGCGGTAGCTGCAGCGGCTGCAGCTTCAGTCAATGCGGCGTACCGCTCATCAAACGTCTCCATCAGGGTGGTCTTAATAGACCCAAACATCTCCGGGATCTCGGCCCGGATCGCCGCAGCTACCTCCTCGTGAATCATCTGACGAATCTCCTCGTCACTCACACCGCTCGAACTCGCTCTGTGGCGTGGTCTAACCATGATGTCTCTGAAATACAACATAAAACTATCAGAGACCCCATCGAGTATAATCGCACTCAATAACGCAACCCTACTCAGTCTCCGATATCTAGGGATTCTTACTTGGGTCTCCCACTGACCCGGTGTCTTCGGTAGTACGGGCCCAATACTACCGACCACACCGCATCAGCATTCATCCCAAATCTTCCTCCCCAAACCCCGGATAGTGAGTACTCTACTTCTGTTATGCACTATCTACCCGCACACTAGCAAAGCATCTCATATCGGCAAACTCCCCTAGACTAAGGTATCACAAATCAAGCTACTCTAGTCCTATCATGAATACCTAGTCTTCTAGCATGCATAACAATTCATATCATATAATATTGTAAGGTATTTTGGGGATCTTTACCGTTCGGGCGCTAACTGATCGTACACACTGCTTCTTTCTTGCTTACCACAAAACCATTTACAAAAGTTTATGCCTTTATTAAAAAATTTCCTCAAATCCTCGGTTTGAGTTCAGTTACTCCCGAAGGTGCACCCGAATCCCTCAAACCAAGGCTCTGATACCAATTGTAACAACGCAAATTTTCAAACAAATTTTTCATTTAAAAAAAATAAAGTATTTCCATTCAAAACAAGGCATAATGATTTAAGTGTCATGTCAAATACAAATTGTCTAAATCCCAAGATCATAAAAACATTCTCCAGTGTGTATCGATCATGCCGACGCCTTCCCACGGTCCTCGCTAGTACCTGAAACACATACATAACAACTGTAAGCATAAATGCTTAGTGAGTTCCCCAATATACAACTTACGCACATACGCCTTTCCAGGCCCTGACCTTCCGGTCCTTAACACAACGCCTTCCGGCCCATAACATAATCGCCTTCCGGCCCATGACATACATAGCACATATAACAAATAACTTACCACATATAGCAAACATATCACATATCATATCGGACCTTCCGGTCACACAGTCAAACCCTTCCGGGTACAGTATAGTGAGAAGACTCACCTCGTGAATGCTGAAAGCTAGCAAATCCTGAAATCATTCGTGCACAATCCGCCGAGCTACAACCTCCCTATAGCGTCACATATATCTCATTAACACTTATATCTTCTAAGTGTGACTATCCCTAAGAAGTCATACTTAGGTCAACTCTGGTCAACGGTCAACGGTCAACTCGACCGGACTCGGCGAGTGCCATGGCGACTCGGCGAGTCTAGACGTCCTCCAACTCTCTGAGATTCCCTTTCTACTCGTCGAGTATCCTCCTTGACCCGACGAGTTACTCCTGGAAGAATCACGGGGCCACCCCGACTCAACTCGCCGAGTCTGAAGAACAACTCGACGAGTCCCAGTTATTCTTCAAGCTACTCGCCGATTCTGTTCATCGGACTCGGCGAGTCCATGCCATGCAACCGCTCAAACTGCATCCTAAGGTCAGAACTGCTCCGACCATTCATAGGTCTGGCCTTCCTAGACTAATCCATCACGTAAGGTCCTCATTTCGGTGCTCATGATACACCCCAAGACTTATAATTTACATATTGACCTAAGGCATAAGGATTCCAATCCAAAACCTTCACCAATTCCCGAAATGCATAGACATGGGACATTCTGGACCTCCAAAGGTCCCAATACAGGGTTACAATCGATTAGGGGACTAGGGTAACATTCAATCTATTCACAAAAGGGTTCCATAAACCCTAATTCTATAATCACATCAACATAGCAGAGTATACTCGAGTTCTTACCTGGATGATGTATTCTCTGTGTCCCCAATCCTCAGAATGTGACTCCCTTGCTGTTCCTTTAGCCAATCCCTTCTCTTCCTTGCACAACAACTCTTCTATAATCAACAATGGCCTATAATCCTTGCTCCAGATGCACACAACCGATTTAGGGTTCTTCTTAGAAGGCTAAAATGAACAATGACGGCCAATAAGTCCTTTTTATACGTCCCAAACCTGAACGGTTAGGGTTTTCGCCAAACAGCGTAGACTCGCCGAGTCCATGTCTGGACTCGTTGAGTCCAATCGCGAACCCGCGACCAAGTCTGCGATCCTACTCGGCGAGTCTAGGCTCCAACTCGCCGAGTCCCCTCTTAAAACACCCCAAAAACATAATTTTAACAATACCTGAGATTCCGGGCTGTTACACCAACATATGGCCCAATTTTCCAAATTGGGCCCAAACCTTTACATGGTCTTATTCTAAGGCCCAACCATTTAGTACAGTACAAACATTTGGCATTTCTAATGGACCAATATGTTATTGTAACGTCCCAAAAATACGAGCCAAAAAATTCATTTTTTTAGAACATATACTTAACAAAAATTAGAATTAAAACGTTCACCAAATAATATCATTTCATAAAAGTTATCGCATGTATTGAAAAGAATTTTTATAAAACATGATAATGTCAGAGTACAAATTCCCAGGAGGGTCTCATAGTGCGGAATACGAGGCATGTGTGTGATGGGCCGCTACCGTGCCGGCTCCTTCCCTTTCGAAGAAGAGGTACCTGAAACCAAAACTGAAAACAGTAAGCACGAAGCTTAGTGAGTTCCCCCATAATACCCCATACCATACAATCATATAATTAATAGCTAGGAGATACGGGCCTCGCCCACACTCAAGGAGATACGGGCCTCGCCCACACTCCGCTATCTAGAAGATACGGGCCTCGCCCACACTCCGCTATCTAAGAGATACGGGCCTCGCCCACACTCCGCTATCTAGGAGATACGGGCCTCGCCCACACTCCGCTATCTAAACCATAACATACAAGTATCATACAAACAACGACTATAAACAATTCTACCAAGCCAGCATATAGCATCATCAGACTCAACTAAGAGATACGGGCTCGGCCCACACTCCGATACTATAATATCGTCTATACGGTCCGACCTTGGTGCCTTAGACCCGTTCCTACTGGAAGGAAACTCACCTCGAAAGGTAGTTACTGGTCTGCGTAGGAACCGACTGTCTTCTGTTGTTGCTGCCCCGGAAATCCTCCAGCTAAAATTCCCACAAAACACTTAGTCAAATACTGCTAACCGACCTCAGGGCAAAATGACCATTTACCCCTAACCAAACCAAGAGTCAAGGTCAAAGTCAACTGTCAATTGACCCGACTCGCCGAGTTGGCTTGCCAACTCGCCGAGTCCTTATCCCTTTGTCTGGCCATAAACCCGTCTCTACTCGTCGAGTTAAGCATTGAATCAACGAGTTTTCTTTCTAAACCAAAGTCCAATAGCCCTTCATCCTACTCGCCGAGTTGTATGAACAACTCGTCGAGTTCATCTTCATCCGAAGAACACTCTATGATGAGACTCGCCGAGTTGTATGAACAACTCGCCGAGTCATGGCATTGACTCGCCGAGTTACTTCAGGAGTGAGTCCGACTTCCAACCCACTGAGTCACACCCTATGACTCACTACCCCAACCCGCAAACACGAAAAAGGGGGAAAACACGGGGACTCGCGACTCGACTCGCCGAGTCTGCCACATGCAAATACTATATACTCGATTTTGCTTCAATCCAGCTCATGCCATTCATAGATCTGGGTTTCTAGGGCTCGATTAACACGTAAAGTTTCCAACTTTACTTGTGAATAAACACCAATGAAGGTTTTAGGGCTCAAAATCCACTAAAAGAGTAGATCTAGGGCTTTCATGCAATATGGCTCCATAAAGGCAGTAGATCCAAGCTCCTGGAGCTCAATCATGCCTAGATCTAGAGGCTAAACAACTTGTTACAAACCCTACTACACAAACAAGCTTGGGGAAAAGCTCAAGAAGGACTTTCATGGAGCTATAAGGGACTATAAGCATGAAAACAGGGGGAAACTGAGTTATACCTCAAGGAAATCACTGAGATAACACAAGGGTGCCTGGCCTCCTTCTTCTCTTCTTGATCTACTCTCCTTCCCTCACAAAATCTTCAAGAAAACACACCAAAATGCTTCAATCTCACAAGGAACAAGGCTTGGACGAAGTAGAGAGCTCTGAGGGTGAAGGCGGTGAGCTTGGGGGCGGATAAGAGGGTTTAAATAGGGTGCAAACCCTTGAAATTTAGGGTTTCATCAAACAGCGGGGACTCGCCGAGTCCAGAATATGGACTCGCCGAGTAGCCAACTTAAACGTGCTCCCAAACCCGTCTCTACTCAGCGAGTTGGGCCTACAACTCGTCGATTCCAAGACCAGAAATGTAAAATACTTATATAAATTTTACGTACCAGGAACCAGGTGCTACACTTATAATCATATAGGCCCAATTATGGCCCATTTATGGCCGAATTTTCCAAATTGGGCCCAAACCCCTCACATGGGCCTTACCCTAAAGCCCATTAAATTATTCTAGTCCATATGGTTGTTCTTGGATGGCCCATCAATATCCTAATCACCAAAGCCTAATAGAAAGGCCCAACTCAAAGCCCAAGTGAAATTAGGGTTTTCACATAAAATAATGATTAGGGTTAAGTGTTTCTCACTTAAACCATTAAGGACTTAATCCATTAAGTCCATTAATCTACTAGATAAATCATATGGTGATTGGGTGTAATTCACAATTCCATTCCAATGGCCCAAATGTGGGTCCCGATAAGTCCAAGGCCCATATATCCAAAATTAGGGTTTTTTAAACCCTAATTAGGGTTTCCCTCCCATCACAACCCAACAGGCCCAAAACCTAAGTCCTTATATCCATTAGGGTTTCATTAGGCCCACTAGGGTTTCATTAGTCGGGCACCACCCACAACCACCTCGGGTAGTGGCGGTCAACGACGGCTCACGGCGGCGGCCACCACCTCACGGTGATGGTTACGAGTTTCTTTTATTATTTTAGCATCGGTTACAATATTACAAAGCAAAAACCCAAATAACACACACACTAATACAAACACATACACAGCCACCCTAGTGGTGGCCGACGGTGGCACATGGTGGCAGCCACCACCTCACGGTGGTGGTGGTGGGTTTCCCGACCAAAAAATTTCACATACATCATCATACCCGTAAAAACCCACACAATACTGCGCCTAACCCCGGAATAGACGCATCACAGTATACCACAAAATCCTCTACACCCTCAGGCATGGCTAAGATTGGCGCCTCGCACAATCTCTGCCTCAGAACCTCGAACGCGGCCTGCTGCTCAGGCCCCCATCGAAAGACCACGGCTTTCCTTGTCAACCGTGTCAGGGGCACGGCTATCTTGGAGAAATCCTGAATGAGTCTCCGATAGTAGCCTGCTAATCCGAGGAAACTCTGAATCTCGGATGGAGACTTTGGAACCTCCCATCTCATCACAACCTCCACCTTGTCCGGGTCTACTGAAATCCCGTTCTGGTTGACGAGGTGCCCAAGAACCTGCACCTCGCGCAACCAAAACTCACATTTGGAGAACTTGGCGTACAAGCCCTCCCTCCTCAAGGTCTCCAAAACCTCTCTCATATGCTCCTCGTGCTCCTCCTGCGTCTTGGAATAAACCAAGATGTCATCAATGAAAACTATCACAGACCGATCCAGCATCGGTCTACACACGCGATTCATGAGGTCCATGAACGCGGCAGGAGCATTGGTGAGCCCAAACGACATCACCACGAAGTCATAATGGCCATAACACGTCCGAAACGCGGTCTTCTATACATCCTCCTCTCTGACCCTCATCGGATGATAACCTGAACGCAAATCGATCTTGGAGAACCAAGATGCTCCCTGTAACTGGTCAAAGAGGTCATCAATCCTCGGGAGTGGGTAACGGTTCTTCACTGTCACCTTATTCAGCTCCCGGTAATTTATACACATCCGATGCGACCCGTCCTTCTTCTTCACAAACAGGATCGGGGCTCCCCAGGGTGAACTGCTCGGTCGAATAAATCCCTTGTCTAGCAGCTCCTGCAGCTGTGTAGACAACTCCTGCATCTCGGGAGGAGCCAACCGATAGGGTGCCTTGGCTATCGGAGCCGCACCAGGAATTAGGTCGATCCTAAACTCTACCTAACGCTCCAGAGGTATTCCAGGAAGCTCCTCCGGGAACACATAAGTGTAGTCTCGCACCTATGGAACCTCGCTCACCGTCGCCTTACCCGTCTCCCGGGTATCCATCACATACGCGACATATCACGCTCAACCCTGCTGAAGGTAGCGCCTAGCTCTCGCTGTTGAACATACTGTAGGTCCACGTTGTGGCCTCTCGTTGTGGATCACCAACTCTCCCCCACTTGGGGTCCTGATCCGCACTAACTGCTGTGCGCAATCTATCACCGCCCCATTAGGGCTCAACCAATTCATGCCTATAATCACCTTGTTCCCCCGCAAAGGGATGGGAACCAAATCCACCAAATAGCGCTCCTCAAATAACCTTAGGATACAATCCCTGAATACTGCTGACGCTCGCACCGATCGATCATCGGCAATCTCTACCTCTAAAGGGAAATCCAACACGCCCGAAGACTCAGTAAACCTATTGCTAAGCGCAAGGGAAACAAATGATCGGGTGGCACTCGAGTCAAACAACACCTGAACAGGAACACCGTTCACATGGAACGATCCTAATGCATATACACAGAGCACATATCAATATCATAACATCATAAAAATAAGATAGAGGGAAAGAATCATACCCGTCACCACATCGGGTTCGACGTGTGCCTCCTCTGTCGTCAGCTGAAATGCCCGGCTCCTCACCACTGGAGCCTCTGCCTTGCCCTGCCGGCCATCTGTAATCCGCCGGGTAGCTGGAGCCGGCGCCTTAACCGGCGTTGATGTTGTCAACTGGGGGCAATTGGCCTTCTTGTGGCCCCTCTGGTTGCAGTGGAAACACAGCAACTCCGATGTCTGAATCACAGGTGCAGGGGCGGTACAATCTCTGCTAAAGTGTCTCGTCTTGCCGTACTTGTAGCAGCCCGATGATCCCAATCTACATGCTCCCTCGTGTGACCTGCCGCATTTCCCGCAGCGGCCTGGTCCTCTTTGGCCTTTTGGCATACCATCTGATCCCCTGGGCTTCTTCCCCGAAGCCCCTCCTTCCTGTCCCTCCTCTGCCTTCCTCTTCCGGATGTGCTCCAGATCTATCTCCCTCTCCCTTGCCCTGGCAATCATAGAGTCTAGGGTGGGGCAAGCTGAAAAACTGACATGCTCCCGAATATCAGCTCGGAGCATGTCATGGTAGTGGCTCCTCCTCATGTCCTCATCTCCCGCGTACTGGGGCACCAACAATGCTCTCTCCCGGAACTTAGCGGTGATCTCCGCCACAGTCTCCGTCGTCTGTCTCATGTCTAAGAACTCTCTGGCCAGCTGCTGAAGCTCGACATCTGGCGCAAACTCTGCCCTGAACCTGGTCACGAAGTCCGACCAGGTCATAGCCTCGACAGCCGAGGCTCCCAACGAGCCACCAACGGACTCCCACCAATCCCTAGCTCGGTCTCGTAAACATCCTGCTGCATATCTCACCTTTGACCCCTCAGGGCAGAAGCTGGTCAACTGTGCAGACTCAATGTCTGCAATCCATCGCCTGGCAACTATGGGGTCCTTCGCCCGGTGAAAATCCGGCGCACCACTGCCCCTGAAGTCCTTAAAGGACATTGTGCAAGATCCCGACTGGCCAGATGCCATGTTGCTCCTGAATGCCCGGAGGCGATCCTCCATCAGCTCCAATATCCCTTCCTTGATCGACCCGAAGATAATGGGGGTCGACTCAAGGATGAACTCGCGTAACCCCTCATCTACTGGCTCGGAACCTAATCCCGAACCCGATCCCTCTCCTGTACTGCCAACTGCTGGCCTCGAGCGTAGTACCACCATTCCGAAATACATAAATAATAACTGTTAGCGATACTAATACCTCTGGAGGGATCACACCTACTACAAGTTCCCTGGTTTTATCTTGGCCTTCCTCGGTTCGGGTACGAATCCTCTGCTTTCAGTAGTACGGGCCCATACTACCTTCCACATCTATCCGTACCTTCTCCAAGGACTGCATTGAGTCCACCCTACCCGGTCCTCAGCTGCTGAAGGCCTCCTTATAATGCCAATTAGTCATTACCTGAATACCATCACATGTGGTGAGGCTTAGGTAATCCTTCGAGTAACAGACTCGGCTCTACAATGGTTAGACTCAGACAAGAGTTGCGCTATAGGGCTAAATCCAGCACTCTAAGATTATTCAACCCTGATTACATGTTGATGGGTTTTGGTCCTAAGAACATCATATGTGCTCATACAAACCCTAATGCTTGGATCTAGGTTTCTCTATTGTACATGCAAGTTATCCAAGACTATAAACCCTAATTCTAGCATATGGAAATCAATATTAACATATAATTAGGTTTAAGATATTACCTTGATTGTTATGTAGTAATAACAATCCCAATTCCTCCTTGAATTGACTTTGGAAGGCTTAGAGTCACAAGTGTCACTCCTCTAATGGCTCACAAACACTATAAGCAAGAGGATGAAGATGAGAGAGGTTAGAGGCTGCCAAAATTCGTGTGAAACCCTAGAAAGAAGCTTAGCCACGTTTTTGGTCCTTAAGGGATCTATATATAGTGAGACAATTAGGGTTATCTAACATGGAAACCCTAATTTAGTTGCTTAAGCCCTAAGCAACCCATGGAGCCATTTCTTAAAGCCTTTGGACGATTTCATATGGGCTTCCCCCATAGAATTCATCCACCTTATAATAAAAGGCAATCCATGGCCCAAATTACAATTTTCTTATAATTACAATTCCAGTCCCTTAAGTTTAATTAATCTCTTTTAGTCACAAAACTAATTACCAATTAATTATTGACTAATATTAATTAAACAATATGATTTCTCCTTTAATATATTATTCCCATAATATATTAATAAATCATATTTAATCCTTTCTCTCCATAATTCATCCTATCAAGTTGCTTTGGTGAAGGCAACCCAAAAGGACCATGCACCATCAGGTCAAGTACATACCAAAATAGTTATGGACTTAGACACTAATCCAACAGTCTCCCACTTGGATAAGTCTAACAACTATTCTGCATATGACTTTCGATCCTGATCTGCAATCGTAGCTTTCTAAAGCCGCTGTCAACTCTGATCATATCAGATACGCGTGTCCTTTAGATAAGGGATCATATATTCCTCCATTCTAGATATCATATGAGATATGATTTCAAATCATTCTCTTTGTACTATATCTCGATTCCCGATTTATGACAACTGACTAATTGAACAAATCAAATTAGCCCTAGCCCGGCCGAGCATTTACGTTTGTCATCACTAAATCATCGAGGGGCCCAAAGATATCGCTTTTATCCTACTTTGGATAAAAGGAATGGATAAACTTTGATACAATGCTCGCTTTCACTCACGCACTGAATCACGCACAACAATATGTTTTATAACACCAAGTTACTTATGCGTTTACATATTATCAATGTGCAACCGATTCGCAAGATACAACTCACACATCTCGGTTTCAAGAATATAAGATGTTATCGTCTCACCAATTACTCATGATACAATTCATGGAGTGATCCAAGTGAGAGTGGGTTTAATCCATTGCTCAAATCATATTCATAAGCACTCATGAACGTTGCAGCAAACATTTGCTTATGTCTAATACACTTTAGACAATCCACACACCAATTCACGATGGTCTTCTTTCATATCTACTTCCAACATATGAACGACTGTGGCCCGTTTGAATAATTCGATTATTCTTAATAAATTTAATTATTCTGGAAGTCAAAACATGCAAATGTGAAACACAAGAATAATACTAATCCCATATGGCCTCAAACCTTTGAGTATAAATAAAACCCCTTTTATTTATCACCATATTGAGTACTCATTATTTGTCGTTTCGGTTAATCAACTTCTTACTTGAATTTCAACACTTGTCCCATGCTCCTAGCATGCACACAATGTTTACCTATGGTTCTCACTTTGTGAAATAGATCACATTGAACACATTTCCAATCTTTCTCATTTCACAACTCCAAATCCTTCTTCATAAGTGAAAGAATATCAAATTCTTGCCACTTATAGAATATGCTAGATTCTAACATTCTATGCAACGATCCTTTCGTAATGTCACTGCACCAAAGTCACAAAGACTATTGTCAATGATATTACAAAGTCCTCTATCGGAGATTGTTACAAGACAATTCCATAGACGTGATGTCTCTCACTCAAAGTACATTCCTTTGAACATCCTTTTGCATAAAAGTTTCTAATCTAGACATAGATTTGTTGGGTTTTGAGCATTCTAACACTCCTAAGTGTACATGCAACCCTAAATACCTTGGATCTATGTTTTCTCTATTATACATGCAAATAAGAACTTCCAAGGTATTATCCTAATCTAGCATACAAAACAATGAGAGTAACAAGATAGAATACATACCTCTTTGATGTAGAAAGTCTTCATGAAGCTTGAGTGCCTAGTGCCCCAAGTGTGACACCTCAAATGGTTCACACAACACCAAATACACTTGGATTAACTTGAGAGAAATCTACACTTCATGAAATCGGCTAGCCCTTCCATTACTCACACTAAGTGGCCGATTTTGTCAAGAATAAGATCTTTATATAGTGTTACAATTAGGATAAACCCTAATTGTCATGACTTTCCATTTCCTTGGATCCATGGGTTCAAATACACCATGGAACATCCATGGACCATCCTATGGGTTTTAGCCCAACTTGATTATCCATGGAGCATTAGCCCACTATACAAGTATGGATGATTTACACAATCAACACATATATTTAATTAGTCTTCTTTTCATCACTTAATTAATCCTAGATTAAGTCTTGATCAATACTAATTAAATAATCTTATTATTCTTATTATTAATATACTAGAACTTATACTATATTAATAACCATAAGTGTCTTATTTCTCTCATTATAGTCTATCCAAGTGCATGATGTCATGCAACCCAAATGGACCATGCCGGGTCGGGTCAATTCTTACCAATTATAGTTATGGACTTAGACATTAATCCAACAGTCTCCCACTTGGATAAGTCTAAAACTATTATTGCGTATGACTTCAGGAACCAACTGGCTATCGTAGCTCTCAAAAGCTTTTGTCGAACTCTGACCTTGTCGATGAACTCTGAACTTTGTCAATGACTTGTCCATTAGATAAGGGATCATATATTCCTCCATTCTAGATATCATATGGACTGAGACATGGATTATAATCATTCTCTCTGTCCATTTGTTGTTTCCCGATTTCCGATTTATGACGACTGACTAATTGAACAAATCAAATCAGTCTTGGCCCGGCCGAGCACTTCCATTTGTCATCATCAAATCATCGAGGGGCCCACAGATATCGCTTTTATCCCGAAGGTAAAAGGAATGGATAAACTTCGACTCATATGACTTGTTCTACTACTTGTTGAATCATACACAAAGGCACGTTTTATAGCACCGAGTTACCAAATGCGTTTTCGTGCAATCAATGTACAACCAACTCATACTAACAACTCATATCTCTAGGTTTGAAGAATATAAGATATTATCGTCTCATGATCATTCGTGATAAAATCCATGAAGTGATTCCAATGAGCGCGGGTTGAATCCAATACTCAGAACTTATGAGCACTCATGAGTGTTGTAGCCCTTTGTCCAACATCTTAGACCTCTACAAGCCAACCCATGACAGTCTTAATTCATATCTACTTCCAACATATGACCGACTGTGGATGGTTTGAATAACTTAGTCATTCCGGAAGAATAACCCAGTTTATTCGGGAAGTCAAAACATGCAAAGTGAAACACAATAATAATTGAATCCAATATGGTATCAAAACCTATGAACATAAATAAAACACCTTTTATTTATCACCATATGATTACACATTATTCATTGTATACTGTTTCAGCTATCAACTTTATTCTTGAATTTAAAACAATAGGTGTCCCATGCTCCAAGCATGTACACTATGTTTTCTAAACACTAGTCATGCCATGCACCAAGTATGCATACTATGTTTGTCTATGATCTTTACTTTGTGAAATAAATCAATTGAACATAACTCCAATGATTCTCTTTTCACACTCCCAAATCCTTACTGCAAATGCAAGAATTCCAAATTCATGCCATTTACTGAAATCTGTTAGATTCTAAACTTATATGCATTGATCCTCATGTATTGATTATGCACAAAGTCAGAAAGACTTGACAACAATCATTACAGAGTATTCCAAAGGAGATCAACTCCTTGGAAACATCCTTCTTGCATTAAGTTTCCTTAATCTTACACAGATTGAAAATTCTAACTTTGAAACATTTCCAGATTCCATTTTGACTATCACTTCTTAACAAGATTTGCCTCCTTACAAATTATGTCAATATGGTCCTTCCAGAATTATCACTATACTTCCAACTGTCCTTGAGCAACCAATCTTTGGTAAACCTTAGATTGTCCTCGACAATTGTTTAATCCTTTTAGTCATATCCAGTTCTAAACCTTTTCCCTTCTTAATGCCCCAAGCACTTGGAAAATTTTAGAAAGGATGAATATAGCACATGTAATCAATCCTATATCCGAAGCATATGGGAATCGATTCATGATGTCTCACATAAAGACTAAATCAGTCTTTTGCTATAACATTTCCATTTCAATTTGCCAAGTTCTCATAATTCAGATTATGAAAAGGGACGTCGTAATCATAATCGAATTTTAGAACGCAAATAATGGACTCGTATACAAAATTTCCTTATGTTGAACCATTCCAACATGAAATTCATATATATATCCTTGACTAAATGATTAAAACCTCATGATCTAAGCTTATAGATTTGAGATGAAGTATAATTTCCTCTCCCTTAATTATAGCAAAACAACTTTTCCCAATTGAAACCTTTTGTTTTCTATAATTAACATTGCTAACTTGCAATACTTATCATAATTATCATGCTCCCACTAACATGATGATTATTAGCATAACACTTATGCTCCCACTAGCTTTGACATGTACTCAGAAATCAGCTGACTTTCTTACCAAAGTTCAGATTTCTGATACTAGATTGTTTTGATAAAACTTTATCAAAATCATACACCTTCCCTTAGATAGGACAATTGTGTGTCTAAACAATTATGAAGAGGGATGCCATAATCATAATGGTTAGACCTTTTTGCCACTTCTCACAAGTCCAGGTTAGTGTGCCGGTAAACCACACACGCTCCACTAACGACTTTGAGAATGCAAATATCACAATTGCTATCTAGCTAAAATCTACTTAGTGAAAGTGTTTCCTCACCATCATTTTAATGAATCAGAGAGAAACCTTATGACACTTAGATTTACTGGTGTATGTGTTCTTATCCATGTGAATTGTCAAAACCATAGACACAAGACAAGGATAATGACAAATCCACACTCATATGGATTGAACTCAATCTTAATTTCTTTCCACCTGGCAGCTCAAGGGCCTGCCATTGCTTCCAAGTTGTTGTGCAACAAATTGAGAACTCTAAGAACTCATATGCAAAGCCAACTTTAACTGGAATGGGCACAGAATATGTCAACACGATAGGTTATAAACCTCAAGTCGTGTGCTAGCGAAGAACTTCAGGTTTTATTCTTGATTAGTTCTTGAGACTTTCAAGACCTTTAAGACTCCCACTGTCATCTTGACATATAAGACTTTCTTGTCAGATATTCAAGAGATAGTGTGGATTCTAATCAAGACAAACACTTCACACAATTGGCCTAAGTTGGTCTTTGTTTTATCCAAAACATCACAACTTACCAATTTCAAATGTACAAGAGTAGAAAACTTTTACTCTTACATTTGAAAAGTGTTTTAAACCTTCTTTAAGACATGTCACTCAAGTTACAATCTTGGAGTATGACTCTAAGACTTGTATTGGAACGAAGTATGACTCATCTTCTTGATTTAACCACTTCAACAATTCAAGTTCCTCTTCTTAGTCATAAGAATGCACTAAGATTTCCTTAGAGAACGAATTGTGCTATGGTTTCTTAATCATTAAGACGATCACAAAAACTGATACTAAAGTACTCTCCCATCTTTTCAGATTTGAGAAACTTTTATCCTTCTGCCTAATTTGATTCTTCTTATTCGCTCTGCCATACATTGGAACCTTTTCCAATGTCTCAGAGTTACACTTAAGCTTGTAAGTATAACCATATTTACTGCGCTTTTGTAAACTATGACGAATAGTTTTATCAATCTTTTGTGGTGGACTTGACCAGTGCACAAAAATGTGTACTCGATCCCTTAGTCCTTCACTTGACTCACACATCCATGTGAACAAGTAATTAGTCTTAATTTTCCAATACTTGAAAGTTCATATTCATCATGCTATACAACTTGCATGATTCCAAGTTCCTGTCCAAATGAAACTTGGGTGATGAGAATCTTTCCTTATTTGGTAAATTTAGACATTACCACAAATGAAAGAATCAATTTCATATTTCCACTCTTGCTATTAATGGAATCTTATAAGCAACAAAAATTTCCACAGATGCCATTGTAAGGATATTTTAAAATAAATAAAATCAAAATTTTCCTTTTATTTTAAAACTTTGCGGAAAAACTTATCCTTACAATCCATATGAAAACTTGTTGTTATCTATTCCTAAGCAATATCTCATAACTCCTAAGAAGTAGCTCAAGAATCCGATCTTCAAGCTACGCGATAGAAATCCATCTACGCGATCAGATTCAACATATTCTTTCTTTAAGTTTCTTTACTTTTCTTTGATTCTTAAAACATCAACATGTGACCCAGTCACATCATGTATCAAGAATCTCATATTAGAAACTTAGCAGAGTTAGATAGTGGACTTTACCTGAAGTAGAGTCAAACTTATTGACTTCAACATCCTTAGGTAAATTTGGCAGCTTCGCAACCAATGCGCCTTTTTTTGGCAATATAAACATATGGACCCTTTGATAATGGTACACGAGACTATCACAGACTTAGCTTTTCTCTTTACCATTTGGTCAACCGAGTTGACTATGGCTGATCCCTTTCCATTGGGAAGAGAATGTTTTTCTGGATTTCCTGTGTCACTATTGTCAATGTCCATCAAGTTTTAAGGAAGTTGATGTTAACAAATAGATAAGATCATTAAGGTTCTTGTCATAGTCTGTTTCATAGGTGTCCCAAAGGAACTCACTATGTGACTTAGAAAGTGATTGAACCACCAACTTTCTCAAGACTTTGACACCCAACTCTCCCGGCTTGTCAATATGTGACTACATCTCCAAGACGTGACCACACCTAGACCTTGCTGTGCCAGTAGGGCTTGAGTGACCTTAAACTTTTCAAGAACTTGTGGGTTAGGGAGAATAATTGGAGGAGGTGAAAGAAGTATGATTTCCAAGGGACATCATCTTCATTTAGGAAAGCTTGTTTCAAGAGATTTGGGAAGATCATAACTGTCTAAACCAGACATCTTTTGGGAGATATTCAAGATAGTTGATCTTAAGTCCTTAATATGACACCCAATATGAAATATTAAGGCTAGGACCCAACAAACTGTTTTATAACTTAGAAGAGGTATGTCGTAATCCAAGCTATAAAATATTTGAAGGTAGGTGAACGACGATTCACTAATTTCCACCAAGATAAACGAAATGTATTATTAGGTTTTAATTGGTTTTGAAACTCCTAGATCTTTTGAGATTCATTGAACTGTTCAATGGCATGTTTCAATCTTGAGTGTGCCCTTCAGGTTTTGTGACTGGGATGTCGAGGATCACAAAACAAGGTGTGAAGTAACCATGCAAATTACTTGGTACCCTTAAGTGTTTACCCCTCAATCGATGTGCCGGTTAACCACACACGCTCCATCGATACTATGATAAACATTAAGTTACCCTTTGCCTACCTTGTTAAATACCAGTTAGTGTGCCGGTTAATCACACACGCTCCACTAACCGACTTAAACAAAGTGCAAAGTGTAATTTCATGGATTAGCACCTTATTCACATTTTCCTAAGTAACTAAGATTGGGTATAATTAAGAGTTTAGTTACTTAGTATTTATCATTAATACTTTTAATGAAGGGAGAATTCTAGTCCTGTCAAACCCGTTCGGCTAACGACCCTCCACCAGTCAAGCAAGCGGTGGGTGAGAGTGGACACCCATTAAGTCACCATTTTATAGGCAACAACCTTATACCCACCTTATAGACCAGCTTCGTGAATGAGGCATACTAGCGGTAAGACTGACTTTACTCTTATACATATATATATATATATATATATATATATATATATATATATATATATATATATATATATATTATTAACTTATAATATTATAAAGTATAAGGGTTGAATTTTAAATTTTAAAATTCTAAGGGCTAACTTGGAATTAAAGTATTCATAAGAGAAAACTTTACAAATTCCAAAACTTGAGGGCAAGTTTTGAAACTATTCAAAACTAATTAATTCCATGACTTATGTGTTTAAAGTAGTTTTAATCCAAAAACTCTTCAAGTTCCATAACTTGAGGACAAGTTATGGAAGACTTTAAACTAATAAAAGAATTAACTTTTCTTTATTTTATAACTTATGGAATTAATTAAGGTTACATTTTTTTTAATTTATTATTTAATGAAGAGACTCTTGGTCCTCCATAACTTGAGGACAAATTATGGAGTCATAACACCATTTAATTAGAACTAGATTCTTCATTTTGTAACCTTTGCCAACTTTTATGAGTTTTATGAAACTTAAATGTGACTTTTCATATAACTTGAGGACAAGTTACAAAAACACATTTTAGAATCAACTCTTAGATTAATTTGGATTGAAAACAACTATTTCACTCAATTTTTCTATTAATCTAAGCAACTCATATGAACAAGATAATTCAAATCAAACTTTTTCATGTAATTAGTCTAAACCTTAAACTAATACAAAACATGAATCTATTGACAATTATCTTTGAAATTGGATTAGCATGAACATTACAACATCAAAAACAAGTTTATAAGTTCAAAAACATCTTAGGGTAATGTTCCTAGTTCAATTTCAGCCAAAAAAGTCGAATTTATGCTGTCTGGGGGTCCAACTCGTCGAGTGCATGAACCAACTCGGCGAGTTGGATCGATTTGATCACTTTTTAGGCATGGAATCGCCGAGTCTGATGATCAGACAGCAACAACTTCGATTTTTTAAGCAGTTTTGCAAGTATAACAAGAAAACAAGCCTATGCTATGATACCACTGTTGGGTTTTGAGCATTTTAACACTCCTAAGTGTACATGCAACCCTAAATACTTTGGATCTATGTTTTCTCTATTATACATGCAAATAAGAACTTCCAAGGTATTATCCTAATCTAACATACAAAACAATGAGAGTAACAAGATAGAATACATACCTCTTTGATGTAGAAAGTCTTCATGAAGCTTGAGTGCCTAGTGCCCCAAGTGTGACACCTCAAATGGTTCACACAATACCAAATACACTTGGAATAACTTGAGAGAAATCTACACTTCATGAAATCGGCTAGCCCTTCCATTACTCACACTAAGTGGCCGATTTTGTCAAGAATAAGATCTTTATATAGTGTTACAATTAGGGTAAACCCTAATTGTCATGACTTTCCATTTCCTTGGATCCATGGGTTCAAATACACCATGGAGCATCCATGGACCATCCTATGGGTTTTAGCCCAACTTGATTATCTATGGAGCATTAGCCCACTATACAAGTATGGATGATTTACACAATCAACCCATATATTTAATTAGTTTTCTTTTGATCACTTAATTAATCCTAGATTAATTCTTGATCAATACTAATTAAATAATCTTATTATTCTTATTATTAATATACTAGAACTTATAATATATTAATAACCATAAGTGTCTTATTTCTCTCATTATAGTCTATCCAAGTGCATGATGTCATGCAACCCAAATGGACCATGTCGGGTCGGGTCAAGTCTTACCAATTATAGTTATGGACTTAGACATTAATCCAACAAGATTTTCAATATTCAATTCCCAATATGGACACGCTTCCATATTTTCCATATGACAACTCATTCTTAATAGAATCTTATCTATTCGTAATGATGTCGATATGGTCCATCCAATATCAAAAACATTTCCATAATTTCCATATGACACACTCATTCTTAATAGAATCTTTTCTATTCATAATAATTTCGATATGGTCCATTCAATACCATGCTTCCAAATTCTCACAAGCAACCAATCCTCGTCGATCTTTGGATTGTCCTTTGATAGTTGTTTAATTATTTTAGTCAAAACCAATTCTAGTCCCTTTTCCCTCTAAATGCACTCGACATTTGGAAAATTTTAGAATGGTCAAACATTAAAGCATTTGCAATCGATCCTATACCCGAAGCGTATGGGACACGACGCATAATGTTTTATTTGCTATGTTCTCAAAATTCGAATTGTGAAGAGGAATGCCGTAATCATAATCAAAATTTTAAGAACACACTATGTACCTTTGACTAAATTTATTAACATTCCACAACCTAAGCCTTTAGATTTGAAATGAAGCATAATATTCTCTCCCTTAATTATAGCAAAACAACTATTACATCCTTACAACTTTGCAAAGAATGACTCTTGTTTTCTATAATTAATATTGCCAACTTGCAATACTTTCCTTAATAATCATACAATCATAACATTTATGCTCCCACTATCATGATGATTATTATAAAACATAACACTTATGCTCCCACTAGCTTCGACATGTATTCATAAACATCTTAACTTTCAGAAAAACCATACCTATTGAATTTCTTAAGTCCATGTTTCTAATACTTAATGCTTTGATAATCTTTTATCAAGGCTTCTTGAACTTATACACCTTTGCCTTAGATAGTTCATATGCGTGTCTAAACAATTAAGACTAATTGCCAAACCTCACAATTCAAATTATGGAAAGGGATACCGTAACCATAACCGAATTCGAGAATGCAATTTTACAATCACTATCTTCTTAAAATCTTTCTTAGTGAAAGCATTTCCTCACAATCATTTTCATGAAGGAGGAAATCTTATGACACTTAGATTTAAATGGTGTATATGCTCCTATCCATGTGAATTTGTTAAAACCAAAGTTTACGACAAATTCAAACTCATATGGATCGAACTTTCTTGATCTCGATTTCTTGCCTTTATGGTAGCACAGCTGCCCACCATGTCTTCCAAGTAGTTAAGGAGCTCACATTTTCTTATCAATGTACTTTCCATTGATCAAGGTCCTTGCCTTTTATGCATTCAAATGAGAACTCATAGAACTCACATGCATAATTAACTCAATTGGAACAGCACAGAAACAAAATAATGTCAACACGTTAGGTTGTAAACCTCAACTTGTGTGCTAGTGATGATCGATAAGGTTTATTTGATTTGTTCTTGAAACTTTTCAAGACCATTAAGACTCCCACTGACTCCTTGACATATAAGATTCTTTTGTCAATAAACATTTCTTGACAAACAAATATTCAAGAGTTAGTGTAGCTTTTATCAAAACTCTTCATAAATTGGTCCTAGTTGGTCTTTGTCTTACCTAAGACATCACAACTTTCCACATTTGATGAATGTTATAAACCTTTTTAATACTTGTCACTCATTATCACAATCTTAACTTTAAGACTTGTTATTGGAACGATGTATGATTGACTTCTTGATTTAACCATTTCTTCAATTCTTGATTCCTCTTCTTAGACATACAATTGTACTAAGACTCACTTAGAGGATCAATTGAGATATGGTTCTTAATCATTAAGACCAATCATAAAGCATAAAAGCTACTCTCCCTTCTTCTTAGAATGGAGAAACTTTTATCTTTCTGCCTACTTGATTCTTCTTATTCGTTCTACTATTGATTTAAACCTTTTTCAATCAATCTAGAATTACACTTATTCTTATAAGTATAATCATATTTACTAAACCTTTAGTAAATCATGACGAATGTCTTTGTTAATCTTGTGGTGAACTTGATCAACACACAACATTGTGTATTCAATCTCCTAGTCCTTCACTTGACACTTTGTCAATGAATTAGTCTAATTTTCAAATATGAGATTTCTCATTCATCATGCAACCAAGTTGCGTGATTCCAAATTTCTGTCCAATTGAAACTTTGGGCGATGAGAAACTCTTCCTATTTGGTAAACTCTCGACTTTCCATAAATAACATAATAAGAACCAAATCCATTATTACTAATATTCAAACATCAATTTTTCATATACGCCATTGCAAGGATAAATAAATAATATAAAATCAAAATTTATTTTATTACGGAAAAATTTGTCCTTACAATGCAACTCATTGAAAAACTTATGCTAATACATCTTTCTTAGCAATCTAATTCTAACTCTAAGTAGTAGCTTAAGAATCTAATCTTCGAGAAATGCGATCGAAATCCATTCCTTCACGGTTAGATTCCGCTCACTTCTTCCCTTAAGTTTCCTTTCTTTTCTTCGATCCTACGAAACATCAATTGTAATCTTATCACATTATGTATTAAGAATCTAGGATAGAAGCTTAAAAGAGTTAGTTAATGGATTTTACCTATATTAGAGTCATACATTTCGACTCTCCCATCTCTTAGATCTCTTAGGTAAATAGGGCAGCTTCGTCTCCAATGCCGTTTCTCTTGGCATAAAAGCAAATTGACTCTTTTGGAACATGACATGGAACTACTTTAGACATTGTCTTTCTCTTATGATCAAAATTTTCGATTATAGCATGTCTTTCGTTGCCATTGTCTATATCCATAGAGGTCTCGAAGGCAGATTCACCAATCAACTTTGCTTTTCCATTGCGCCAAAACATTTCTGATTCAGCAGCAATAAGCATATAGGTGAGATCTATAAGGGTCACGTCGCGGTTCATCATATAGTACTCTCTTACGAACTCACTATATGAGTTAGGAAGTGACTGAAGAACCCAATCAACAGTCATTTCCTCACAGACAACGGATCCCAACATTCTTAACCTATCATTGTGTGACTTCATCCCTAGGACGTGTGCACACACCGACTTTCCTTATTTATGTTTACTTGCCAAAAGGGCTTGAGTGATCTTGAACTTTTCAAACCTTCGAACTTGTGGGTCAGGGAGAATAATTAGAGGAGGTGGAGGAAGTGAAGTATGATCTCTTGTTCCTCGATCGAATCGTGGAATATCATCTTCATGTGGAATACTTATTCCACAGGATTTGGGAAGACCATAGTTGTCGAACTTTGACATCTACAAAACGGGAGAAAACCAATTCAAGTTAGTTGATAGATTGAGTCCTTAGTAAATCACCCAAATGAAATACTAAGGCTAGGAACCAACGCAATATTCTACAACTCGGGAGAGGGATGTCGTAACCCTAATTGCAGAATATTTGAAGGTAAGTGAATGACGATTCACTAATTTCCACCACGAAAAACGAAAAAGAAATTTAAGTTTTAAATCTATGAAAACTCCTAGATCCTTTGAGATTCATTGAACTTTCAATGGCATGTTTAAATCTCGATACGCCCCTCTTGTTTGTGACTGGGATGCCGAGGATCACAAAGCGGGTGTGAATAACCATGCCAACTTACATGGTGCCCTCACATGTTACAGTCACCTATTCGATGTGCCGGTAAACCACACACGCTCCACCGAACTATGACAAACATTGAGTCACCATTTGCTACCTTTGCTTAGAACCATTTAGTGTGTCGGTTAACCACACACGCTCCACTAACGTCTTCGCAAGGGCACAAAGTGTAATTTCATGGAATTGCATCAATTCACTTTTGCCTAAGTAACTAAGATTGGGTTTTTTAAAACATTTAGTTACGTTTTTACTTTATTATACTTATAATGAAAGGTTTTGTCCTATCCTACCCGTTCGGCTAACAACCCTCCACTAGTCAAGAGTGCGGTGGGTAAGAGTGGATACCCATTCAATCGCCATTTTATAGGCAATTTCCTTAAACACCCCTTATAGACCAGCTTCGTGAATGAGGCCTACTAACGGTAAGACTGACTTTTACTCATACATATATATAATGTTAGACTTTTAATGTTATATATAGTATAGGGTGTATTTTATACTTTCAAAATACTAGGTGGTCTAATTTAACAATTATACTTTTAATTCAATTAAATTGTAAACCTAAACTTTTATGGATTTATTAAACCTCTTTTAATTATACACCTTAATTAATTAATAAAACCATAAGGGTGTGATTTGAACTTTTTCAAAACAATACTAGAGTTTTAGAATTTAACATTCCTAATTAAACTTTTAATCAACTTTTAAATTCCAAAACTTGAGGGCAAGTTTTGAAACATTTCAAAACATTAGGGTTTAGAATTTAAATATACATCAAAATTAAACCATTTAATCAAAATTTAAATTCCAAAACTTGAGGGCAAGTTTAGAAACATTTTTCAAAACATTAGGGTTTTAACCATTTAAATTTCAAAAACAACAAAACTTTTGGGTTTAAATTTAAACTATAAAACCTAAAGGGGAAAATTTGAAACTATTCATAACAACAAGGATCAAATAACAAATAATCTAAATTAACAACTAATTACATAATTATCCATATTTGATTTATTTCATGATTTCTTGCAAAACAATTTACCAATTAAGTCAAAATAATTAAATAATTATCATATAAGGAAACAATTATCTTATTAATTGATAAATATCTTCAATTAGATCAAGAATATAGTCAAATATATCATAAAATTGGATTTATATTGATCTAACATGATAAGGTACCTATCCATAATCAAAAACAGCAAGAAATCGCGAAAATATCCCCATCTGACGAGTTGACTCGTCGAGTCTGCATGGACTCGGCGAGTTCAACTATGGACTCGGCGAGTCCAGCCTCCAGAAACCAAAAAACGAATTTTTTTGAACATGTAATGCATCAATACAATTGAAACCAGTCTAGTCTCTGATACCACTGATGGGTTTTGGTCCTAAGAACATCCTATGTGCTCATACAAACCCTAATGCTTGGATCTAGGTTTCTCTATTGTACATGCAAGTTATCCAAGACTATAAACCCTAATTCTAGCATATGGAAATCAATATTAACATATAATTAGGTTTAAGATATTACCTTGATTGTTATGTAGTAATAACAATCCCAATTCCTCCTTGAATTGACTTTGGAAGGCTTAGAGTCACAAGTGTCACTCCTCTAATGGCTCACAAACACCATAAGCAAGAGGATGAAGAGGAGAGAGGTTAGAGGCTGCCAAAACTCGTGTGAAACCCTAGCAAGAAGCTTAGCCACGTTTTTGGTCCTTAAGGGATCTATATATAGTGAGGCAATTAGGGTTATCTAACATGGAAACCCTAATATTTTAGTTGCTTAAGCCCTAAGCAACCCATGGAGCCCTTTCTTAAAGCCTTTGGACGATTTCATATGGGCTTCCCCCATAGAATTCATCCACCTTATAATAAAAGGCAATCCATGGCCTAAATTGCAATTATCTTATAATTACAATTCCAGTCCCTTAAGTTTAATTAATCTCTTTTAGTCACAAAACTAATTACTAATTAATTATTGACTAATATTAATTAAACAATATGATTTCTCCTTTAATATATTATTCTCATAATATATTAATAAATCATATTTAATCCTTTCTCTCCATAAATCATCCTATCAAGTTGTTTTGGTGAAGGCAACCCAAAAGGACCATGCACCATCGGGTCAAGTACATACCAAAATAGTTATGGACTTAGACACTAATCCAACACATGTGACGTGACGTATTCACCTAATGTCTAACTCCCATCACTCAGAGCCCCACGAAGCACAAAGCAAGCAGCATTCAGACAAAAGGGAACAATCTCAAGCAAATTCGTCCTCATAGAGAAAAGACGAACAAGCATATAATGCTAAACTCATACTATCAGGCATAACCTAAACATGCTATCCTACTGCTGTCTACTCAATTCTAGCATGCAGTTTTTCATACACTGAAGCACATAAAGCAGGCACATAAGGCATCACTCCTAGATCCTTAGTCCTCTTCTAGCATGTTGTTCTACTAAAACTGATAAACATAACATAAGCTTGTATGGGTACTTTGGCGAATACTTACTTGAGCTCGGCCGGTCGCGCACATCACACACTTCGTTCCTTCTTAAAACTCTTTACTTAGCTTTTTAGAAAAATATTTTCTTCTTTAAAATCTTTTAATCCCTCGATTTGATTACAGACACCCCCGAAGGTGTGTCCGAATCCCTCAAACCAGGGCTCTGATACCAACTTGTAACGTCCCAAAAATACGAGCCAAAAAAATTCATTTTTTTAGAACATATACTTAACAAAAATTAGAATTAAAACGTTCACCAAATAATATCATTTCATAAAAGTTATTGCATGTCTTGAAAAGCATTTTTATAAAACATGATAATGTCAGAGTACAAATTCCCAGGAGGGTCTCGTAGTGCGGAATACGAGGCATGTGTGTGATGGGCCGCTACCATGCCAGCTCCTTCCCTTTCGAAGAAGAGGTACCTGAAACCAAAACTGAAAACTGTAAGCACGAAGCTTAGTGAGTTCCCCCATAATACCCCATACCATACAATCATATAATTAACAGTTAGGAGATACGGGCCTCGCCCACACTCAAGAAGATACGGGCCTCGCCCACACTCCGCTATCTAGGAGATACGGGTCTCGCCCACACTCCGGTATCTAAGAGATACGGGCCTCGCCCACACTCCGCTATCTAAACCATAACATACAAGTATCACACGGACAACGAGTATAAACAATTCTACCAAGCCAGCATATAGCATCATCAGACTCAACTAAGAGATACGGGCTCTGCCCACACTCTGATACTATCATATCGTCTATACGGTCTGGCCTTGGTGCCTTAGACCCGTTCCTACTGGAAGGAAACTCACCTCGAAAGGTAGCTACTGGTCTGCGTAGGAACCGACTGTCTTCTGCTGCTGCTGTCCCGGAAATCCTCCGGCTATAATTCCCACAAAACACTTAGTCAAATACTGCTAACCGACCTCACGGTAAAATGACCATTTACCCCTAACCAAACCAAGAGTCAAGGTCAAAGTCAACTGTCAATTGACCCGACTCACCGAGTTGGCTTGCCAACTCGTCGAGTCCCTATCCCTTTGTCTGACCATAAACCCGTCTCTACTCGTCGAGTTAGGCATTGAATCGATGAGTTTTCCTTCTAAACCAAAGTCCAATAGTCCTTTATCCTACTCGCAGAGTTGTATGAACAATTCGTCGAGTTCATCTTCATCCGAAGAACACTCTATGCTGAGACTCGCCGAGTTGTATGAACAACTCGTCGAGTCTGTTCTTGAGGCAAGAGGATTGCCTTGAACTCGCCGAGTCATGGCATTGACTCGCCGAGTTACTTCATGAGTGAGTCCGACTTCCAACCCACTGAGTCACACCCTATGACTCACTACCCCAACCCTCAAACACGAAAAAGGGGGAAAACTCGGGGACTTGCGACTCGACTCGCCGAGTCTGCCACATGCAAATACTATATACTCGATTTTGCTTGAATCTAGCTCATGCCATTCATAGATCTGGCTTTCTAGGGCTCGATTAACACGTAAAGTTTCCAACTTTACGTGTGAATAAACACCAATGAAGGTTTTAGGGCTCAAAATCCACTAAAAGAGTAGATCTAGGGCTTTCATGCAATATGGCTCCATAAAGGCAGTAGATCCAAGCTCCTGGAGCTCAATCATGCCTAGATCTAGAGGCTAAACAACTTGTTACAAACCCTACTACACAAACAAGCTTGGGGAAAGGCTCAAGAAGGACTTTCATGGAGCTATAAGGGACTATAAGCATGAAAACAGGGGGAAACTGAGTTATACCTCAAGGAAATCACTGAGATAACACAAGGATGTCTGGTCTCCTTCTTCTCTTCTTGATCTACTCTCCTTCCCTCACAAAATCTTCAAGAAAACACACCAAAATGCTTCAATCTCACAAGGAACAAGGCTTGGACGAAGTAGAGAGCTCTGAGGGTGAAGGGGGCGAGCTTGGGGGCGGATAAGAGGGTTTAAATAGGGTGCAAACCCTTGAAATTTAGGGTTTCATCAGACAGCGGGGACTCGCCGAGTCCAGAATATGGACTCGCCGAGTCGCCAACTTAAACGTGCTCCCAAACCCGTCTCTACTCGGCGAGTCGGGCCTACAACTCGTCGATTCCAAGACCAGAAATGTAAAATACTTATATAAATTTTACGTACCAGGAACCAGGTTCTACACTTATAATCATAAAGGCCCAATTATGGCCCATTTATGGCCGAATTTTCCAAATTGGGCCCAAACCCCTCACATGGGCCTTACCCTAAATCCCATTAAATTATTCTAGTCCATATGGTTGTTCTTGGATGACCCATCGATATCCTAATCACCAAAGCCCAATAGAAAGGCCCAACTCAAAGCCCAAGTGAAATTAGGGTTTTCACATAAAATAACGATTAGGGTTAAGTGTTTCTCACTTAACCCATTAAGGACTTAATCCATTAAGTCCATTAATCTACTAGATAAATCATATGGTGATTGGGTGTAATTCACAATTCCATTCCAATGGCCCAAATGTGGGTCCCGATAAGTCCGAGGTCCATATATCCAAAATTAGAGTTTTTTAAACCCTAATTAGGGTTTCCCTCCCATCACAACCCAATAGGCCCAAAACCTAAGTCCTTAGATCCATTAGGGTTTCATTAGGCCCACTAGGGTTTCATTAGTCGAGCACCACCCACAACCACCTCGGGTAGTGGCGGTCAACGACGGCTCACGGTAGCGGCCACCACCTCACGGTGATGGTTATGAGTTTCTTTTTTTATTTTAGCATCGGTTACAATATTACAAAGCAAAAACCCAAATAACACACACACACACACACTAATACAAACACATACACAGCCACCCTAGTGGTGGCCGACGGTGGCACATGGTGGCAGCCACCACCTCACGGTGGTGGTGGTGGGTTTCCCGACCAAAAAATCTCACATACATCATCATACCCGTAAAAACCCACACAATACACTTTTATATACACAAAAACACACACACCATCACCCCTCACGGTGGCTGTGGCGACAGAGGGAGTAGCATGGGCGGAAGCCTCCATGGTTGGCTACCATGGTGGCCCTTGCGTTTTCCACCCGGTAAATCACCCATAAATCCTTGGCAACATCTGAAACACGAATACACACAATGACATGGGATGAAATACGAACACACATAACACAGCGCAACCACCCATTCACTGTGACACGCGACTGCTGGAAGAAAATGACGATGGGACAACCGCCGAAGCGGCGACACCGGCCGGTGAGAGGTAGCATTGGCTGAAACGAAGAGGGAGGAAGAGTGGCTGGTTGTGCCGTTACCGGAAGGAAGCAGTAGAAGCGGTATTCGCGACTTCGTCCTCCCGATCTTCTTGACTCGCACACTGTAGGCTCCAGGTTGTTGCCTTCTTCGGTGGTCCTAGATGTTGCCGACAGTAGGAGCACACCTGTGGTGTTTCAACGACGGGGATGGCGGCTCTGGGATGGGAGAGATAAGGTAGCGGCGTCTGAAGTTTTAGGGTTAGGGTGTAGTGTGTGTGCGACGAGGGGTGAGGGAAAGGTGGTGACAAGTTTAAACCCCGACTTCATCTAAACTTTATTCCATTTGTACAAAATTAGCCCTGACCCATAAATTCTTTTCAAATCCATTCTATAAATTACCATTCAGCCCCCAACAATCCAAAACCTTTTCAATTTAAGTCCTAGAAGTTACCATATAGCCCTTCCATGACAAATTCTTTTCAACTTAGGTACACAATTTACTCTTTAGCCCCGACCATCCCAAATCTTTTCATACTAAGTCCAAATGATTCCAAACACCCATGTCTTCTAAAAATCTTTACAAAATAAATCTTAAATTTACACTTTAACCCCTGAAAACCTAATTCATATCATTTGGCTCCCCGAAACCAACACTCAACTAACTATTATGGATTTTAGGGCTACAATTCATATTAATTTTATCTATTTATTTATTTAATAAATGGGGTGTTACATATAAGCTTGTTTTATATTTTTTAATACAATATTCTATACTTGAATTATATATATTTTTTTACATTCTCATATAATTTTAATACAACTACTTTTAAACCTTTTTATCAATGTTTTTCTCATTTTTAACCTTTTTACTGATTTTTTTCAAGCTTTTTTTAAGCTTTTATATAACGTTTCAAACATTTTATTACAAAAATATTTATAAAAAGATTATTTTTTTTTTCTGTGTAGGTTGTAAAAAAAGTTTAAGAAGGATGGTAGATAAAGTCTAAAAAAACGGTTAAAAAGTTTATAAAAAAGTGTATTTTATATATATATATATATATATATATATATATATATATATATATATATATATATATATATATATATAATATGAAACAAAGTTTTAGAGAGTCGGTCTCACGGAGGTTTTTAACCCCTAAAAGTCGGATAATAGTATTGTCTAAATCTAAAACCACGTGCTTCTCATTCGAAATAATAACTTAATCACACTCGAAAATGCAAAATATTAAAATCCAAAATAAAATATGTGTAAACACCAAGGTTATAAAAAATATTCACGTTTGCTAGTCGACCGACTGAGGTTAAAGGCTTAACTGGGGACCCTAAATTGTTAATGCATTGAATTTTAAAAAATTAAATATGTCTAATGTCATAATAAAGTTCGTAAATACCATTAATATTATAACAAAATAGGTTAATATGATTAATAGAACAATAATAATTGTCAAATAATTTCTATTAATATATAACTTTTTCAAATTGTTAAACTTTCATCATTTGCTACTGCTTCGTTTATTTTGTAGGTAATGATTAATCGTTAAACGCATTCTAGTCGGCTGGGTAGCTCCTAAAAACTAATCAGAGATTAATTGGAACCTAATCAAAATTTTTTACAAAATTTTTTGGTCCTTAATCAAACAATTAACTATATAATGATTTTGATTTATTTCAACTCATAATTATATACCTAGTATCAATAAACAAAATCGAGTATAGAAAAATAATAGAAACCCAAAACCAAATTTATTAAAATTGCTTCGCCGTAAACCAAATCATATGTAAAAGATTAAGAAATATTAAAAATTTATGAGATTGAGGATAATAATAGGGTTTTTTGATCGATGGCCCAATTGGAATCCATTACTTAACCAAACCCGAACACTAATAGGCCTTAATAGGGTTGGTTTGGTTTCATCTTGATTCTTTAACGAACCAAACCCATTTACCTTGGGCTTTACAAATCGAACTGAAAACATAAAACAAGAAACGAGTCGTTGTCTCATTGAGTCAATAGAGTTCTACGCAGGTTCGACTCGTTCCTTCTTCCTTCTGCAAGAGGCCAAGAGGAGTGTGTGC
This sequence comes from Lactuca sativa, assembly GCF_002870075.4. Classification (NCBI taxonomy): domain Eukaryota; kingdom Viridiplantae; phylum Streptophyta; class Magnoliopsida; order Asterales; family Asteraceae; genus Lactuca; species Lactuca sativa. The sequence continues at coordinate 12,821,674 of NC_056628.2, read as the reverse complement.
AGTTCTGGATCAGACGTGGAACGCCGTCGTCTCATCTTCACCAGCTTGCCTTTACTCTTTCGCTTAAACGAATCCGCATCAGAGCCGACTAAGAGGAAGAACTCCGAACCCTCTATATCTGTTCCCGAGGTTCAACAAACATGGTAAATTGGTTAAATTATTAGCTTCAATTTATGTTCCAGTTGTGCTACATTGTGATCTTACTGAAAACTCTGATTAATTTTGATGAACACAGTCGGCGCTGTTCAATTTCCATTCGTTTCTGACGGTGGTGTTGTTGGTAATCTGCACTTGCACTTTCTTGAAGATGCAGTTTCCTGCTATCCTTGAACAGAAAACCGGGTTAGATCCTCTTTTACCCAATCTACGATCATTCCAAGAGCCCTAATTTTGGTCTATTAACAATCAATTTAAAGACATCTTTTTGTGTGATGCAATTGCCATCTGAATTAAGACCACTAACTAAATCAGCAATCTATGAAGCTTAAGAGGAGGACCCATGGATCGAACATGTTTTCCATACTCATTGTAGAAGAACAGTTGTGGATGAGCTCCTTAGGATCTGAAATCAGTAGTATTAGATGATGAGAGTAGCTGCACATGACAATGACATGATGCCCTTAAAAACTGTGAACACTACGAATTCTTAGTGAAGCTGCACTTCTTGAAATTTGTTTTCAAAGTGTTAAAAGTTCAATTCATTATTGGTTAAGTTTAGTAAATTTGTTTTAATTATGTATTTATCAATGTATATTCTATTAGGGTTATGAGCGACACTTAAAAGACAGATAAGATGCAAAGAAAAATAAGGAACACACAAGAATTAACGTAGTGAACTAGAGACTAAGGAACACAAGAGGTGTCTTATTAATTTAGAGTGCTCTTCACACTTAATAAACTACAATTAACATTTCACATTACACACTGTACAAACTAATGTTAATAATACTTGGTGCAATGACCAAATCAAAAACTTAAAATACTCTTGGTTGCTTTCTTTGTATATGGATGCCTTAATTTGGCAACTTATTGCTGTTTATGTTAGGATCTTTACAAGTAACAGGATTAATTATGGTTTTTTAGTGTTTGTGATGCAAGTTGGATGTATAATTATAAATGGGTCAACTCAAATATATACTTACAAGTGGTTTAACAACTAATGCCAAATACATTATTCTATTGAAATCAGATATGCAACCATGCTAAAGTTGCTTATGCCTTATAGTTATAAGAGTGTAGTGTAAAAAAAACTAAAAGTACATTAAACATAGAAATGAAAAATAAAATAAAAGCCAGCTCATTCATTTGTACACATGTCACATTATACATGGTAGGTGACGTGACATGGCATTAATGACCGAAGCCATGTTAGCAATCAGACGTTTCGTAGAGACAATGATAATATTAATACACACTCTTTTGTCCCCAGAATTCATTTCTCCTTATCTTTGAGGATCATTTTCTTCTTATTTATCAAGGCTAATTTCGTAATTTTCATTTTGCAGATTTCGGGGCTTCTTTTGGAAAGCTGCAAGAATAGGTAATTTTTCAATGACCAATGTTCTTGATTGAAATAATATAAGTTTATAAATTTATTTGGTGGACTAAAATTAATATTAGTATTATTTTTTTCTTTATATACATGAAACAGGTGAACGATTGAGCCCATGGGTAGCGGTTGGGTGCTTCACAATGGGCGTATCGATCATATTTTTCTAAGTGACATTAACAATACCTGTCAAATTTACATCCATCTCTATTTTTTTTTTTTTTTTACATAAACTAGTTTGTAATGCCTAATGAACAATTTATTAAAGTTGATGTCATTGTCATTTACTTTATACGTTTGTTTTTTCTTTATATGGAAATGGTTGAGTCTATCTACAATCCACTAGTTCAATTAAAATGGCAAATTAAATACAAACATAGCAATCTTTTTTCTAGATTTGCTTGTATAATATAATGAAAGGTGAAGGTCAAAAAGAAAAAAATGCAACATTACCAGGCTACCCCTAGCTGGAATCTAGATATTTCTCATGATTTATAACATAAAAAAAGACTAAGTAGGCCATGTCAACAACGACAAATATACAAAAATATTAGGGGTGGTGCCAAACGTGGAAAATGAAATTAAATGGTTTTTCAAGGGCATAAACGTCATTGCATTTTGTTGCCATCATTGACTTATAAACTTATAAGTATTGCACTAATAGCATATATATAGTTTAATTTAAGCACTAATTACAATAATTAAGGGGTGGGTCGATAACATTAATAAATTATGGTCGACAATTGTTTCTTTTATCTGGCTTTTTGTATCTTTATCTCGAGATTGGTTGAGGATCATCTATAATTTTAGTTGTGGGTTATGATTCTATATTGGCTTTGATTATTTGGATCATACTAACTTTGTTTAATTAGTCTAAATAAAGTTTGACAATTATATTAGTTGTTGTCATTAGCAATATTATATCATAAAGTTATTTTCCCATTTTGTTATTGGTTCTTTTGATTAAAAAAATGGATAAATGATAATCGTGAGCAATAATTTTCTTGTTTGTCTGCTAAAACATATTTTTCACAAACGTTTTAAAAGATAACCACGATGTTTTTTAACAAAAAAATTTCGAAATCTATATATTTGAGTGAATATTGCAATTGCCCTTCATTATTCGGTTTAATTACTGAAAACCCAAACTTTATTGACTTTTTAATTTAGTTCATTTTTTATTTACTTAATATAATTTTATATTATGACCGATATTAGTCTAGATTCTTTTATTAGCTTATCGCATACCATTTTATATATTTCTTTTGATTTATACTTGGTCATTGTATTTACTAGTTTTATACTTGAAAGTTGAAATCTATAAACATGATATGCCAAATAGCATGATATGCATTAAATGATATTTATAAACGTAATAATATTACATGATACGGGTTTAATAGTGAAGCACGATATGATAAGATAGCAAAAATAAATCCATATACACGTCATCGTTTATATAGACTTATATGTATGTTTTATAAATGCTTTTGAGGACACAATGTTTCATTACAATCTTTGACCCAAATAGCATTTAATCAATAAGTTATTAACTATTTAATAAATAATCAAACCTTACTTAAATTAAGCAAGTCAAATGTTGCAAATGTCACAGGCATGAAAAATTGATGATTTCTCCAAAGTAGAAGAGACAATATAAAACAAATCTTTACAAATTACCCCTTTTATATATTACTAACAATTTCCAGTTGATAATATAAATTTATATTACATGTTAACATTTTTTATTTTTATAATGAACGCAAGCTTTTCAGTTTGAGTTTCTACTATAACTTGTATTACATTGTGTTCCATATAAATCTAAATATATAATTGAAACCATCTCATTTTTATCTACCTAATAGTATAACTTTAAATGAGTGAACAGTAAATTTTATAATATAATTTTGTATCCACATAATACTATAAATTTGAGTTCAACAATAAGTTTTTCGTAATTTATCTCTATACAAAATATCACTAGAATACAAAATTCAATCCAAATTTTATTTATTCATATAAAATACTAAATGACTTAGACAAATTAATAAAATAATCTCAAACCCCCTGATTTTGCCTCCAATCAATATTTTAATTAAATTCCATAATATTGATTGAAAAGTACAATGCCATTTTCCAGTTAATTACTTTCAAGTTTTCACTGCATCGTGCCAGGTAAATAAATATTGATATTCCGATAAATTTTAGTTTAAAAAAAAAAAAAAAAAACTACTCGTGATGTATATGATAATATAACATTTTACCATGATCTATACATTAATATAGTACTATATATTTATCGATTTTACTTACAAAAAAGTCACACCTCCACATTGTTGGTGAATTTGGACATAATTATTATTCCATTTATATTTTATTAAGGTAAAGCAAAAACATTATAATATTAAAATGAATATAAAAATTGAAATAATATAATAAATAATAAATAATAAATAAAAGAATATTGGGATGACATTGCATGGGTAATACAAGTGGTTCCCATTACATTGTTCGGACCACAACAGAACAAGTGGGTCTGAACTTGTGTGGCGACAAGAGCTCCATATTTAATAAGATAAGGAAAACCAATGTCGAGTTTAGCATCACTCCAATTTTCTATCAAGGTCCCAACATATTGATCCTCGCATATCGTACACGAATAATAAAAAACCCCAATTAATTAAAACAAATACAAAACAGTGAAACTGTATGTAACATTAAGTCGACTATAACATGTTAAAATGACCTGAACAAAAATAGTTGTAAGAGTTGAACGATTTATCTTTTGACAATTTCTTTAACTATTTTGATTTACAGTGGGTAAAGTATAGAAATAGCCAAAATATAATGGCTTATGTTACATGATTAATGAACGGAGAAATAATAAAAACATATGATAATATCAATACTTATTTAATTCAGTCAAAAACAAATCAATATTATGATTAAAAATCATGTTCTCTACGATGAGAACATAGTGGTTAAGGAGTGAAATTCCATACAGAAAATTTATGGTTCAAATCTCCAAACTGACACACAACAAAATTATTTAAGGTCAAAATTGAAGAAAAAAGACTTCAAAAGTCAAAAGTGGACTATCAATTTGGGACGGAGGTAGTATTAGTGTTCTATGATTGACTGTTCAAATGATGATTTTGTTTACTATTTTTTATGATTACAAATATATAAAGTACATACTTTTTTAAAATAATAAGTAATCAAATGTTTTTATTCACAGCACATATAAAAAGAATGTTACTACTTACTACTAATAAAATAATTATTGGACAAAAATTTATCATAATACAATATAGATGAATCATGACAGAAAAAGAAAATTGAGTGAAGGTGGGGGTTACTAGTTGCTAGTTTCTATCTGGTGAGGGTGAATACCATTTGTAAAACCCTTCCCTTACACTCAAATCTTCATAAAGATTTTCGATAATGAAATTTCTAGATGAATATGGGTTGGAAATAATTTATATTTTAAATATCGAATCCAAGGATCTGATTTTTTTATGAAAACGTTAGGATTATTTTTTTCGTATGCTTACAATATTCGGTCATATATCAGATTTCTCAAAAAGATTCGATGCACTAAATAACACATCTTTGTTTTGTTTTGAGAAAATAGTAACACACAAATCATGTATAAAAATTGATCGTGAAATATTATTCTTTATTTGATCAACAAATTATTCCGTTTTAAAAAGGTTCTTTTGGCAACTTGTAGAAAATTAACACGAACAAAAACTATTCCGTGACAAAAGTCGCAAATCTTTATACTGGGAAGTCGATTCAAAATCCAACATAAAAAGGTGACATAAATTCATCGAGGTAAGCATCCACCAATCATATTTAAATCTTGCTATCAGTGTCTACTATACAAATTAAGATATATACTTGCTTTAACATTTCTTTGTCTTGCTTTAACCATTAAATAATAAAAAAACAATTGTTTTTTTTTCATATTTTTTAGGGATAATCGTAGAAATAAAAATGACCACATTGGATGGTTCAATTTAACAAATTGTTCCGAATAAGAAAATAATCATCAATTTTGTGATCGGTTAGATTTTGAAATTCCCGATAAATTCTTTTTTTTTTCAAATAATGTTATAAGATAGGCTTATGTTATGCAATTTTAGAGTTGTGTTGTAACACCCATATTTTTATATATTTTCAAAATTTACCATGGTTGTATAATTACTATGAAAATCAATCACAGTAAAAAATATTGTTTTACAAAAACCTTTTACTTCTTCATTACACAAAAAATACATTATCACAACATCAACAGATCTTTTCATTAATAAATAATTAGATCTAGTTGGTTTTCCGGAACTTGCAACTGAAACTTCACCTACACAAACACTCACACTCAAGACTCAATTACAAACTCAAGACTCAAAACACAAGGAAGAACCCTAATCTGAACGAAGAAGATGAGTGAAGAAGACAAGAGCAAATTAAGACTAATATAACTTGTAAGGTGTGATAATGATCTTCCACAGTTGCAAACCAAGTATATATACTTCGGGTACAACATCCGGTTCAAGTGTTGTTTAACATGGATCCAAACCCTGAACCATACCCGAAAGTAGATCCGCGTGTATATGCAAAAGTCTCAATAGTGAGTCGCAGTCCTGAAGAACCACAAAACAACAAAATACACCCTGCACAAGAAACTTATTCACAAACCAAATCCTCATAAATTACAATTATTACCCCGATAATAAATATTTCATACAATGTTAATCTTGACACAAAAACTTTGATATTTTTAACACCCCCCTCAAGATTAACATTGAGGGGTGACAAAAATCAACTCACTTTAAAAGGATCAAACAATCTCAACTAACAACACAAAAAATCATGTTGTTTAGTTGGTAAAGACTTGGTAAAAATACCAGCTCTCTGATTTTCTGAAGCATTTTTTACAATTTTAAAACACCTTTTCAGACTCTATCTCTAACAAAATGCACAACAACCTCAAAGTGTTTTGTCTTTTCATGAAAAACATGAGTAAGAGCCAATTTAATGGCTGAATCATTATCACAAAACACTTTTACAAGAAACAAATTTTTTACTCCTAAATCAAAATATAATTTTAAAATCCATGTTATCTCACATGTAACAGAGGCTAACTCTTTAGAATCTGATTCAGTTGAAGACCTTGAAACAATATCTTGTTTTTTACTTTTCCAATACACTATGGACTCACCAAAATAAACTAAAAAAAGATGTAACAGGCCTACTTGAAGAGACACATTTGGCCCAATCTGCATCAACATAAGCTGAAAAACATATATCCTTTACCAAGTCTCTGTTTCAAATACCTTAACACACGAAAAGCAACATTCAAATGTGACTTTTGTGGAGAATGCATAAACTAACTAAGAGTTTGAACAGTAAAAGAGATATTTGGCCTTGTAATGGTCAAATATATTAATTTCCCAATAAGCTTTTGATATTCAGTGATATTATCCAAAAAATAATCTTTTTCATCTAAACCCTTCTCACTAATAACAACATTCAAATCAAGAGGTGTATTAGCTGGTTTACAACCAAGTTTCCCAAACTCATGAAGCAATTCAAAACAATATTTTCGTTGAGTTAAACAAACTCCATCAATTCTATCAATAACCTCAATTCCTAAGAAAAACTTTAGTTTTCCAAAATCCTTAATCAAATATTTATATTTTAAAAACTCTTTTACTTTATTGATCTCAATTTCAAAATTACCAGTAAGAAATATATCATCTACATAAACAAGAAGAAGAATAACAATGCTGTTTTTATTCCTTACATATAAAGAATAGTCATTCATACTCTGCACAAAACCATACTCAAATAATGATGAAAATTAATTTTCGTTCAATTTTTTAGGAGCCTGTTTCAAACCATATAAAGATTTTAACAACTTGCAAACTCGAGTATCACCAGGTGTATGATATCCTTGAGGAAGAGTATTGTAAACCTCTTTATCAAGATTACCATAAAGAAAAGCATTATTCACATCAAGTTGATATAAATTCCAAGAATTATTAACAACAAGAGAAATAACAACTCTAACAGTGACCATTTTTGCTACAGGGGACAATGTTTTCTCATAATCTATACCTTTTTTTTATTGTATCCTTTTGCTACAAGTCTAGCCTTATAACGTTCAACTTCCCCATTAGATTTATATTTAATTTTATAGATCCATTTACAACCAATGAGTCTTTTAGTTGGGGGTAAATTGGTAATTTCCCATGTTCTATTTTGATGTAAAGCTTTTATTTCCTCATTCATAGCAGCTAACCAATTTTGGTCAGAGGAAGCTTCCAAGTAATTACGAGGCTCTATAGTTTTATTAAGATTATACACAAAACAAAAAATTTCAGCATTTAAATTTGCATAAGTCAAAGTTCTTTCAATTCCATATTTATGCTTCCCTTCCATCACATAATCGTCAAATCTAAGAGGCATCCTATACTCTCTCCTAGACCTTCTAACAGACTCACTACCAGATGGCTCATAAATAACTTGACCATTATCATCAGAAGAGTTGGACATATCTGGACCAACCTCCTGAGAATGAGTCACTTGCACCAAGCCATCATAGCTTCTAACACTATCAGGCTCAGAAGGAGAAGCAATACTAGTGTTGTCAGTCTGGTGGCTCATCATAGGTGAACTAGATTTAGGAATTTCATCCATAAAGGAAGACTTCATAATATCATCATAGGATCTGTAGTTTATGGGACTAGTTTTAACAGACTCATCAAAAAATAAAGACAACAAAGCATCATCATTTAGATCCTTTTTCATTTTGAAAGAAAAAACATCTTAATAAAATTTCACATCCTTGGAAAAGAAAACAGAAGAACTATCAAGACTAAACAATTGTAGCCCTTTTTCTTCTTTGAGTATCCAATAAGAACACATTTCTCAGACCTTTCAATAAACTTATCAGATAAATTCAATTTAATAACAAATCACAATCAACCAAAGACTCTTAAGTTTTCAAACAATTATAAATCATTTCAAAGGGAGATTTCCTTTTAAAACAAGAGTAGGAAGTCTATTTATTAGAAAACAGCTGTTAAAACAACTTCACCTGAGAATTTTAAAGACAAACCAGAATGAAAAAGAAGATATCTAGCAACATTTAGTAAATGTTTGTGCTTTCTCTCCACAACTCCATTTTGTTGTGGGGTATAAGTACAAGAAGTTTGGTGAGAAACACCATGTTTATTAAAAAAATCTTTAAACTAAAAATTTTCAAACTCTGTACCATTATCAGACCTAACCGCCTTGATATTTGAACTAAAATTATTTTTCAAAAAATTATAAAACACATTAAACCAATACAAAACTTCAATTTTAGATTTTAACAAATATACCTATACACTCATTGTGAAGTCATCCATAATATTCAAAAAATATCTAAAGTCATCCATAGTAGCAACTCTATAAGGACCTCATACATCTAGGTGAACTAAGTATCCTAAAGAAGCACTCTTATGTTCACTCAATTGAAAAGAATTTCTAGACAGCTTAGCCTTATGACACACATCACAAGGAGGAAGAGATTTAGAACTAAAAGAAAGAACGTCCTTAAGAACATTCAAAGACTGAACTGCAAGATGTCCTAATCTATTATGCCAAGTAAACTTAGAGACATAAAAAATGTTCTTATATATAGAAGATGTGCTACCTGAGGTATGAGATCCTTCAAGGTAGTACAACCCTCCAGATTCATTACCAATCCCCACAGTCACCATGGACTGTGAATCCTGAACAACACAATTAAATTCATCAAAGACAGTTTGACATTTATTATGCTTACACAATTTACAGATAGAAAGAAAATTCACATTAAATTCATGAATTACAAAAACATCTAACATGGTTACTAATTCAGAAAAACTCATATTACCAATTTTATTAATCTTTGCAGAAGAACCATTTGGGTGATTAAGTTTTGAAACATCTACTACATTATCCAAACGAGATTCATTTTTAGTCATGTGATGATTTTCCCCTGAATCAATAACCCATTTTTTTTACTAGATGCAGATGAGTTACAACAAATACCTGTCATATTTGCTAAAACCACATTTGTACCCTATTTATCATTAATGAGAGTCAAAAACTTTGAATATTGCTCACTTGTAAGAAAAAACTTGCCAGAAGCATTGTTCGTTTTCACATCATACACAGAACTTCAACATAATCAGACGTACCAGAAACATTAATATAAATAGACCTATTAGCACTTTGATTTTCTTGTCTAAACCTAAAATCCTTAGGATACCCAATGAGCTTAAAGCATATCTCAATGGTATGTCCCTTAAGACCACAATGTTTACGCTGCAAAATTGAATTACCATGAAACTTATACTTTTTATGATCATTAAATTTTCCAGCAAAGGTTGAAGCCTGAGGCTTTGTGGAACCTTGGTTTATAGAACCACCCTTTTGACGAGATTCCTCACGAGAGACTATATATAAAAATCAGTTTTAACAGTAAGGAGTGTTTTAATAAGCAAAATATAACTTTTAACCTGACTGAATGTATCATCCAAGCCAGATAAAATTGCATCGGTTTCATTAAGCTTGAATTATTATTAAACTGAGCAGAGGCTTGACATGCACATTCAACCATATTAACCATCCTATCAAACTCTTTCCACAAAACATTGAGTTTACCATAATACTCATAAACAGTTGAACCACTTTGAATAAGAGACTTAATCTTTTGGTGAATTTTAAACACAATTGAACCATTTTCCTTATGATAAGTTTCATTCAGTTCACACCAAATATCATAAGCAAGCTCAACACAAGCATGATTTGAATACAAAGACTCAGAAATTGAACCTAAAATCCAAGAACACACAACAAAATTCACACGTTCTCATTTATGAATTTTAGTTTCATTTGTAATTGGTTTAGGAAAGGTTTTATCAGCCAACCCTAACTTATTTCTACCTTTTAGATCCCTAGTAATTGAACTTTTCCATATTCTATAGTTCTCAGTACCATACAATTTAAAAGAAATGATATAAACAACATCATTATCAGAAGGATGCAAGAAAATAAAATTATCAAAATCATAATGATCTGGATTCTTTGTTCCAAATCCAGATCCATGAGTTGGAGTTTCTCCAACCATGCCTAATACAACTTATGTGACAAACTGGCTGAGTTCCTTGGCTAAACTGGTGTCTGTACCAGACTAGATTCTAACCACCTTTCAAGGGGAATACAAGCTAATACAAACACACGAACAACAACCCTTAATTATCAATAGGTTGTAGTAATCAAACCAAAAAATAGATAACAGATGAACTCCCAAGAAGAAACCTGAACAAACAAAAGAAAAGGCATACGAAACTTACAATGCTTCACAAATACGCTCTACAAAACAGCAAAGTAGTTTATCGTTAGGTCTATCAATATCGATAAACTTAACACTAAACATAAACGACATTCAAATGCCAGCCAACACCAAGAACCACTCATATTGCATCGTTTGGGCCCGTGAGGTTGGATGTGGCTTAACGTTGGCCGTTAGAAGTAACAAGATAATAGATCTAACATTTACTATTAAGTCAACCGATTACTCTCAAGCAACGATGATGTCTGAGATGAAGTTCACAAAACCTTATTTGATCCGTTGCAACCAAATAACAGAACGAGAAGGAGGATCGATGAACAGACAAACCTCTAACTCGACGAAAAAACAAAACCCTAACTTGAAGAAAAGAAGAAAACCCTACCTCACTCAGGAACAATCAGATGACCAAAAAACAACGCAAGAATTAAACCTGCTATGATACCATGATCAAAAACTCAAACTAACACAAAGAACATATTATCACAACATCAACAGATCTTTTCATTTATGAATAATAAGATCCAGTTGGTTTTCAGGAAATTACAACTGAAACCTCACCTACACAAACACTCTCACTTAAACAGATAATAAGAACACATAACTCAATTACAGACTCAAGACTCAAAACACAAGGAAGAACCCTAATCTGAACAAAGAAGACGAGTGAAGAAGACGAGAGCAAAATAAGACTAATACAAGTTGTAAGATGCGATATTGATCTTCTATAGTTGCAAACCAAGTATATATACTCCGAGTACAACATCTGGTTCAAGTTCGATTTAACCCGGATCCAAACCGTGAACCATACCCGAAAGTAGATCTGCGTGTATATGCAAAAGTCTCAATAGTGAGCCACAGTCTTGAAGAATCACAAAACAAAAAAATACAAATCACAAACCAAATCCTCATAAATTACAATTCTTACCCCGATAATAAATATTTCTTACAATGTTAATCTTGACACAAAAAGTTTGATATTTTTAACACAAACACTTGGTGTTACAACAATAATATCAACAACCATAGTAAAAGAGAATGGATCAAACCACCTGGAGACTTTGTTAAGAGTTCTATATCAACATCTTTCTAAGTTTTACTATAATACATAAGTACATAACACATTTAAAAATAATACGTAAATCGAAAAGACTTATGAGCTACATAAGTTTTAACCCAAAAAAACAATCTAAGCATACTTTCAACATTATAATTAGAACGTACTGACAAGCCCTTAACATTTAAACATGTCATAATAAATCAAAATGGGGAATTCCAAACCCCTAAGTATAACCTTACAGATAAAATTGTACACACCGATATTTAATATCCCAAGACATAACCCACAAATAAGATTGCAACCACATACGTAACCCTACAGATAAAACTGTATTCTAAAACATAATCATGCAGATAAGAATACACTCACGGACATAACCCAACATATAAAACAACAATCACGAGACTTAATATCCCAAAACATAAACTTGGACATATGGGAATTGATACCCCTAATAAGTCCATAATCAATTATTTACCATCCTCTAGAATACAAATTATCCTGAAGGAAATAAGGAATCATTACCTCCTGTCATTATGGCATGCTACAAGGACCTATAAACTGTGTTTCTCTATAAGAAATTATAACAGTAACCTACCATTAGGTAACTTGTGGTCATAACATGTCACTATGTTCTATAACATAAATACATTCACTGACAACTAATAATTATGAGAAATAAGATCTCGATAATTGTCAAGTCTCCTAAACTATATTCTCCAGTACTCACTTTGGGGTATATTACATATATAATACATTCTAATACCCATTCTCTTAGATCCAATAAGCTCATTTACAACTATACACATAACAATATCAATTGTCCTAACAGTTGTTATCAACCATGTAACATGCTAAAACTTTCATAGTAGAACTAGCAGCAATGCCTTGTAAACAATAAACATAATATACACTATATTTTTCATATCAAAACTACAAGTCATATCAACTAATATCAAATTGAGAGCATAACCATTTAAGTGATAAAACACTTAATATCAAATGTTTATATATAGCAAACTCATTTGATATGAGGTCATAAATATCCACATGCACTCATATGGCCAATTAGTGAAAACTAATTTATGCTTTTGCCTCTAGTTGGTGATGTCTAAAAACTCAACCGTTTTCCCAAACTTGTTTAGACAATATACCATGTTCCTCATGACTTATCACAATTCATTAGGAGTTAATCTTAATAACATTTTTCATCAAGCTGATTAAACTGCGTAACACAACTGTTAAACTACCTAACCCCATAAGTTGTTAGCTCAATCTCATATATCTAAAGACTAGGGCTTGCAACCTTGGTCATCCAAATTGCTTATTCTATAAAAAAATTCATATGTCAACATTACCATTGAGTTCATAATAGCACAATATCATGACTCTAATAACTACATTGGGCTCTAACAACCCTACACAATTAACGCTATGTAAGCACATTTACATACCACCGGGTCAAGATAATACCTTATTGCGTCCAATGATCGTACCCTCACTAGCATCAAGACCATTGTTTGTAATCTGTAATCACAACTCACTAATTTTGGTTTTAATTCACGAAAAAACACATTTGAAGAAACCTTTACACTATTTACACTAGGATGATAAGCCGATTTCACGTTGCGACAATCCTAGGGTAGCATCGTGATTTCGCTTCCTGTCAAAGCCTGCCAACATGTGTCAATATGTAATGTCCTAAATTAGGGAGTATTTTTTTTAATTTTAAAATCAAAGTAAAACGTTTCATTCATCTACAAAGGGAAATCATGCAAACATTTTGATAATAAAAGTCATAAAAGAAACATCTTAAATCATAAAAGTCAATGCGATGCGATCATGTCGGAACCTTCACTTTGATACCAGAAGTACCTAAAACATTTAAATTTTAAATAGTAAGCATAAAGCTTAGTGAGTTTCCCAAAATACCACATACCATTCAGATAAGAGGCCAAGCCCAACAATTATGTTTCATTCAAGCGGGCCTAACTCATCACATGTATAATCGGAACAACCCATTAAACATATAAACAGGCCTATACCAATAGGCCCAACCCAATAAGCATAAAAACATACATGCAAGAGTCACAAAGGTAAGTATCATAACTTGGATCCCTAATGTCCTACAATATAGTGAGAAGACTCACTTGAATCAAAAGCTAAATATCAACACTCTAAATCAAGCAGAGACAACAAATCAAACCACCTATAAAAATTAGAGGTCACACCTTAGTCTACAACCTAAAACCATTAAGTTTGACCAAAAGTCAAAATGGTCAAAGTCAATGGTTAATAGTTAACCCGCACCAACCACCGCGTCGCGACCAGCTCCTTGGTCACGTTGCGGTTACTAAAGGACAAAATATTTACGACTAGGTCTCGTGACCTACGTTGTGACCAGCTACCCACCGCACCGCGGTTGGCGTCCTTACTAGGTTAACTCATTAAGAACTTAATCCTTAAGTCCAAAACCCCAAATACTAAGGTCTGATCCTAAAAAAAAAGCTTAATGGATAAACTTTCCAACTTTATCCATTCTCATGCCTAGATCTATCTAAAATACAAACCCTGACTTAAGAATGGATCCAACACCTTCATGTCTTGAAGAGAATACATGAAAACAACTCTTTCTCTCAACCAACAAGTTCATATATGATCAAATCCAAGTACCAAGTTATGGATTTCTCCAAACGCCAAGAACTCTCAAAAGAATGGACCAAAAGGGACTAAAATGCCATAAATAATGAATCGAAGAAACCAAAGATCAAGGTAGAGACTTTAAACTCATAATAACCTAAAAATATGATTGAAAAGTTAGAATAAGGCTTGAACAAAGCTTCCTAAACATCACAATGGTCTTCTTTCCTTTTCAAGTTACAGAAAATGCAAAAAGCTTTGGGGATTTGAAGAATCGTCCATTAGAATCCCTCTAGGAGCTTCTAGAATATTCCAATTAACCTAATTGATTAATTAATATTCAACCTTTTAATTAATTAAAACCTTTTAATTATTTACAAAATTAATTTGTAATTAATTTATTAACTAATTAATAAGTTAACACATTATAAATATCCTTTTTACTTACGCTATTTGGGTCATGAGGCTAACCCAAAAGAACCTGCTATTATTAAAAATATTACTGAAACAGTTAATGACATCGAATACCACTTCCAACATAAATGAACCTCGAGAACACATTGGAGATGGGATAGGGTTGCAAAGGGATGTTTCTAATGATGGAGGCTAGTGAAATGACGAAACCCTTTGTAAAGCCATGTTCCGAATCGATTCCTAATTCGAGGCTATGGCCTGAAGATCAGTCATCATAAGGCCTAAAGCCTTTTAAAATGTGAGATCTAGACATATTTGGGTGTGTGTAATGTAATTGAGGTGATCCGAGTGTTTGGTTTGTGTTTTGGAGTCTAGGGGTATTTCAGTAAAGTGTCAGTTCGGGATTTTATGGAAATTGGATTTTTTGTTGGAAGGTCTTAAGGCCGGTATGAATTGATGGAAGTGTAGAGCTTCTCGTTACCATTTCGTGGATATAAGTATTGCCGAAAATGGACTTGTAACGAAGAATTTATGGCCTTAGGAAGATTGGTGAAATTAGGGTTTCACCAGGTATGCCGGGCGTACATAAGTGTACGCATGGCATACTGGTAGGAGGTTCAGTACGTGGGGCGTACATCTTGAGTACGTTGGGCGTACTGAGCCAATTGGTCACAGTTATCCTTTGGAGTACGCATGATGTACAGGAAGTACGTTGGGCATACTCCAGTCAGTTCCAAACCCTATTTTAGGGTATTGGACCCTATTTAATCTCCTTATCTCATCACCTAACCCTAATATCTCCATCCTTCATCCCTCTAAACTCTAGAAATGAAACTCTAGCCCCTATTTGAGTGGTTTTTTGCGTTTTTGAGTGTTATTTCATGCTTTTGGTGTTCATAGAAGAAGAAGAAGATTCTTGGAGAAGTGTGGGATTGCTTGTCTCTTGGACCTAAGATTGTTTCACCTTGATCTACATCTTGAAGGTATAAAGTTTCTACCTTGGTGATCGTATGTGATAGATCTAGTTCATGGAGTATTTTGTGCATTTTGGAGTCTTTGTGTTAAAGATGTGTTTTTGATTTACTCCAGAAGCAATGGGTGATAGATCTTAGCTCCATTCAATCCCTAGGTTCATAAATATGCAAGCTCTGTAGTGTATTTTGGTCCATGAAAACATTAAGACCCTTGTTAAGTCCTTATTGAGCTTTTGAGTCCCTTTTTGCCATGCAAACACTTAAAGTGGCCAACTTTACGTGATAAGTGTTGGATTAGTGTCTAAGTCCATAACTATTTTGGTATGTACTTGACCCGATGGTGCATGGTCCTTTTGAGTTGCCTTCACCAAAGCAACTTGATAGGATGAATTATGGAGAGAAAGGATTAAATATGATTTATTAATATATTATGAGAATAACATATTAAAGGAAAAATCATATTATTTAATTAATATTAGTCAAAAATTAATAAGAATTAAGTTTGTGGCTAAACGATATTAATTAAACTTAAGGGACTAGAATTGTAATCATAAGATAATTGCAATTGGGCTATGGATTACCTTATAATGTAAGGTTGGACGAATTCTATGGGGAAACCCATTAGAAATCGTCCAAGGGCCTTTAAGGAAGGAGTCCATGGGCTGCTTAGGGCTTAAGCATCCCAATTAGGGTTTCTTGTTTGATAACCCTAATAGCTTCACTATTTAAAGACCCCTAGATCACCAAAAACGTGGGCAAGTAATTCCTTAGGGTTTCAGACGGTTTTTGGGTGTCTCCTTCTCTTCTCTTCTTCATCCTCTTGCTCTTGGTGTTTGTGAGCCATTAGAGGAGTGACATTTGTGACTCTAAGCTTTCTAAAGTCAATATAAGAAGGAATTGAGATTGTTATAACTATATAACAATCAAGGTATGATCTAAACCCTTATTCATATGTTATATCGATTAGATCTAGGGTTTTAAGTCTTGGATTAAAAGCATGTATAATAGAGAAACCTAGATCCAAGCTTTAGGGTTTGCATGAGCACATAGGATGTCTTTTGGCTAGAACCCATCGGTGGTATCAGAGCCTAGATTGGTTTCTATTGTATTGATGCATATTTGATCGAAATCAGCACTGCAAATCAAAATTTTTTGGGTTCTGAGGGTTTGACTCGACGAGTCACTTGGTGCACTCGCCGAGTCAGGTGTACTCGACGAGTCCAAGTCCAGACTCGACGATTCGAAACGTCTGACAGCTAATTTTCGCGATTTTCTTCCTGTTTTGGGTTTGGATAATTACCTTAAATACGTTTTTGTTATAAAATCTGAATTTTATCAATATTTGGTGAATATCCTTACCTAAATAGAAGATAATTGTCAAAATTTAGATAATCTCTTGTTTTATTAGATAAAATTTGATTATTTGTAATTTAGATTTGAATTATCTTGTGAAAAGTTTCAATTTTTCCCCTTTAGGTTTTATAGTTTAAATTTGAACTCAAAAGTTTTGTTTTTGAAATTTAAATAGTTAAAACCCTAATGTTTTGAAAAGTTTCAAAACTTGCCCTCAAGTTTTGGAATTTAAATTTTTGATTAAAAAGTTTGATTTTGAAATATTTAAATTCTAAACCCTAATGTTTTGAAATGATTCAAAACTTGCACTCAAGTTTTTGAATTTAAAAGTTGATTAAAAGGTTTAATTTAGGAATGTTAAATTCTAAAACCCTAGTATTGTTTTGAAAAGCTCATATCACACCCTTATGGTTTTATTAATTAATTAAGGTGTATAATTAAAAGAGGTTTAATAAATCCATAAAAGTTTTGGTTTACAAATTAATTGAATTAAAAGTATAATTGTTAATTTTGACCACCTAGTATTTTAAAAGGTGTAAAATACACCCTATACTATATATAACATTAAAAGTCGAACATTATATATATATATATATATATATATATATATATATATATATATATATATATATATATATGTATGTATGTATGAGTAAAAGTCAGTCTTACTGTTAGTAGGCCTCATTCACGAAGCTGGTCTATAAGGGATGTTTAAGGAAATTGCCTATAAAATGGCGATTGAATGGGTATCCACTCTTCCCACCGCACTCTTGACTAGTGGAGGGTCGTTAGCCGAACGAGTAGGATAGGACAAAAACTTCCATTATAAGTATAATGAAGTATAAAAGTAACTAAATGTTTTCATAAAATTCCCAATCTTAGTTACTTTAGGCAAAAGTGAATTGATGCAATTCCATGAAATTACACTTTGTGCCCTTGCGAAGACGTTAGTGGAGCGCGTGTGGTTAACCGACACACTAAATGGTTCTAAGAAAAGGTAGCAAATGGTGACTCAATGTTTGTCATAGTTCGGTGGAGCGTGTGTGGTTTACCGGCACATCGAATAGGTGACTGTAACATGTGGGGGCACCATGTAAGTTTGCATGGTTATTCATACCCGCTTTGTGATCCTCAGCATCCCAGTCACAAACTAGAGGGGCATATCGAGATTTAAACATGCCATTGAAAAGTTCAATGTATCTCATAGAATCTAGGAGTTTTCAATACATTTAAAACTTAATCTGTTTTACGTTTTTCATGGTGGAAAATTAGTGAATCGTCATTCACTTACCTTCAAATGTTCTGCAATTTGGGTTATGGCATCCCTTTCCCGAGTTGTGGAATATTGTGTTGGGTCCTAGCCTTAATATCTCATTTGGGTGATTTATTAAGGACTCAATCGATCAACTAACTTGAATTCATTTTCTCCCGTTTTGTAGATGTCAAAGTACGACAATTATGGTCTTCCCAAATCCCGTGGAACAAGCATTCCACATGAAGATGATATTCCACGATTCGATCGAGGAACAAGAGATCATGCTTCACTTCCTCCTCCTCCTCCAATTATTCTCCCTAACCCACAAGATCGAAGAATTGAAAGGTTCAATGTCACTAAAGCCCTGTTGGAAATGAAACATGAAGATGGTAAACCCGTGTGTGCCCACGTTCAAGGAATGAAATCACACATCGATAGGTTGATCATGTTGGGTGCGTCATTCCCTGATGAGTTGGCTATAGGCTGGGTTCTACAGTCACTCCCTAAATCATATAATGAGTTCAAAAGAAAGTATTATATGATGGATCATGACGCAAACCTCATTGACCTAACCTACATGCTCATTGCTGCTGAATCAGAAATGATTTGGCAAAGCAATGGAGCATATTTGTTGGGAAGGTCAACCAACCATGCTTCCAAGGACGTTCTAGGAGAACCGACCTGTATTTGCTGCCAAGAGAAAGGGCGTTGGATACAAGTTTGCCCTAAGAACCTGAAGAGTCCAGAAGATGGGAGAGTCAAAAAGTATGGTTGTGCTTCAGGTAAAATCCACTATCTAATTCCATTAAGTTCCTATTCGTTGATTCTTAATACATGATGTGATAAGATTGCATTTGAATGTTTTGCAGGATCAGTGCAAAGAGAGGAAGCTTGATGAAAGAGCAAGATGAATCTAATCACGAAGAAATGGATCTCGATCGCATGGATTTGAAGATTAGATTTTGAGCTTAGAAAGTTATGATAAAGTTGTTAGGAATTTTTCTTTTGACTACATAGTTTTCAGTTGATTTTGCATTGTAAGGACAAATGTTTTCCGCTGCTTTTATGAATAAAATAAATTTTTGATATGACTTATTTATTTATTTATTTCCTTGCAATGAAATCATTATGAAAATTGATGTTTGCATATTTCTACAACGAATGGATAAGATTCTTAATTATGTTAATAGTGGAAATGTCAAGAATTCACCAAATAGGGAGAGTTTCTCATCGCCCAAGTTTCAATTGGACAGAAACTTGGAATCATGCAACTTGGTTGCACGATGAATGAGAAATTTCATATATGGAAAATTGGACTAAGTCGTTGACAAAGTGTCAAATGAAGGACTAGGAGATCAAGTACACAAAGTTGTGTGTTGATCAAGTCCACCACAAAAGTAACAAATACATTCATCATGATTTACTAAAGGTTTAATAAATATGATTATACTTATAAGATTAAGTGTAATTCTGAATTGATTGAAAAAGTTTGAATCAATAGCAGAACGAATAAGAAGAATCAAGTAGGCAGAAAGATAAAAGTTTCTCTATTCTAAGAAGAAGGGAGAGTACCTTTTATGCTTTATGATATGACTTAATGATTAAGAACCATATCTCAATTGATCCTCTAAATAAATCTTAGTACAAGTGTATGTCTAAGAAGAGGAATCAAGAATTGAAGAAATGGTTAAATCAAGAAGTCAATCATACTTCATTCCAAAACAAGTCTTAGAGTTAAGATTGTGACATTAAGTGACAAGTCTTAGGAAGGTTTATAACATTCATCAAATGTAGAATTTGAAAAAAAGGCTTTCCTATTCTCACACATTTGAAATTGGAAAGTTGTGATGTCTTGGATAAGACAAAGACCAACTAGGACCAATTTTATGAAATGTTTTGTCTTGATAAAAACTACACTAACTCTTGAATATTTGTTTGTCAAGAAATGTTTATTGACAAGAGAATATTATATGTCAAGGAGTCAGTGTGAGTCTTAATGGTCTTGAAATGTTTCAAGAATAAACCTTATCGATCATCACTAGCACACGAGTAGAGGTTTACAACCTATCGTGTTGACATTACCTTGTTTCTGTGCCGTTCCAATCGAGTTAATTATGCATGTGATCCCTATGAGTTATCATTTGAATTCATTAAAGGCAAGGACCTTGATCAATTGAAAGTACATTGATAGGAAAGGATGAGCTGCTTAACTACTTGGAAGACATGGTGGGCAGTTGTGTTACCATAAGGCAAGAAATCAAGATTAAGACAGTTCGGTCCATATGAATTTGAATTTGTCGTAAACTTTGGTTTTGACAAATTCACATGGATAGGAACACATACACCATTAAAATCTAAGTGTCATAAGATTCCATCCTTCATGAAAATGATTGTGAGGAAATTCTTTCACTAAGAAAGATTTTAAGAAGATATTAATTGTGAAAATTGTATTCTCGAATTCGATTATGGTTACGGTGTCCCTTTCCATGATTCGAATTATGAGATTTGGCAATTAGTCTGAATTGTTTAAGACACACATATGAGCTATCTAAGGCAAAGGTGTATAAGTTTAAGAAGCATTGATAAAAGATTATCAAAGCGTTGGGTATTAGAAATATTAACTTAAAGAAATTCAATAGGCATTGTTTTTTTGAAAGTTAAGTTGTTTCTGAATACATGTCAAAGCTAGTAGGAGCATAAGTGTTATATTTATAATAATCATCGTGATAGTGGGAGCATAAATGTTATGATTGCATGATTATTAAGGCACGTATCGTAAGTTAGCAATATTAATTATAGAAAACAAGAGTTATACTTTGCAAACTCGCAATGGTTGTAAAGTTGTTTTGCTATAATTAAGAGAGAGAATATTATGCTTCATTTCAAATCTAAAAGACTAGGTTATGGAATGTTAATAAATTTCGTCAATGAAACATAGTGAGTTCTTAAAATTCGATTAATATTACGACATTCCTCTTCATATTTCGAATTGAGAGAACGTAGCATATAAAATATTATGGCAGAAGTTTGATAAAGTATCGAATCATTATGTAAGACATTATGCATCGTGTCGCATATGCTTCGGGTATAGGATCGATGGCAAATGCTATAATATTTGACCATTCTAAAATTCTCCAAATGTCTAGTGCATTTAGAGGGAAAAGGACAAGAATTAGTTTTGACTAAGATAATTAGACAAGTGTCAAAGGACAATCCAAAGTTCGCCAAGGTTGGTCGCTTGTGCGTAGTTGGAAGCATGATATTGGATGGACCATATCGACATTATTATGAATAGATAAGATTCTATTGAGAATGAGTTGTCATATGGTAAGTATGGAAAGGTTTCCATATTGGGAATTGGATATTGAGAATCAATGTCTAGATTAGAATTTTTATGCAAAATGATGTTCAAAGGAATGCACTTTGAGTGAGAGACATCACATCTATGGAATTGTCTTGTAACAATCTCCAATAGAGGACTTTGTAATTTCTTTGGCAATAGTCATCGTGAATTTAGTGCAGTGACATTACAAAAGGATCATTGCATAAAATATTAGAATCTAACATATTCCATAAGTGGCAAGAATTTGATATTCTTTCACTTATGAAAATGGATTAGGAGTTGTGAAATGAGTATGATTGGAAATGTGTTCATTTGATCTATTTCACAAAGTAAGAATCGTAGGTAAACATTGTGTGCATGCTAAGAGCATGGGACAAGTGTTGTAATTCAAGTAAGAAGTTGATTACCCGAAACAAAAAATAATGAGTAATCGATATGGTGATAAATAAAAGGTGTTTTATTTATACTCAAAGGTTTGAGGCCATATGGGATTAGTATTATTCTTGTGTTTCACTTTGCATGTTTTGACTTCCTGAATAATTTAATTGGTTGAGAACAGTCAAATTATTCAAACGGGCCACAGTCGTTCATATGTTGGAAGTAGATACGAATGAAGACTGTCCTGAATTGGTGTGTGGATTGTCTAAAGAGAATTAGACATAAGCAAATGTTTGCTACAACGTTCATGAGTGCTTATGAATATGATTTGAGCATTGGATTAAATCCACACTCACTTGGATCACTTCATGGATTGTTATCATAAGTGATTAGTGAGACGATAACATCTTATATTCTTGAAACCGAGATGTGTGAGTTGTATCTTGCGAGTCGGTTACACATTGATAATATGTAAACGCACCAGTAACTTGGTGTTATAAAACATATTGTTGTGTGCGATTTGGTGAGTGAGTGCAAGCGAGCATTGAGTCAAAGTTTATCCGTTCCTTTTATCCAAAGTAGGATAAAAGTGATATCTGTGGGCCCCTCGAATGATTTAGTGATGGCACATAAGCGCTTGGCCAAGCCGGGACTAAATTGATGTGTTCAATTGTAGTCTGTTGTCAGTCGTCATAAATCTGAATTCGGGAAACAGCACATAGATAGAGAGAATGATTTAGATCCATGTCTCAGTCTATACGATAATATCTAGAATGGAGGAATATATGATCCCTTATCTAAGGACACACATATTTGATAAGATCAGAGTTGACAGCGGCTTTGGAAAGCTATGATTGCAGATCAGGATCTGAAGTCATACGCAGAATAGTTATTAGACTTATCCAAGTGGGAGAGTATTGGATTAGTGTCTAAGTCCATAACTATTTTGGTATGTACTTGACCCGATGGTGCATGGTCCTTTTGGGTTGCCTTCACCAAAGCAACTTGATAGGATGAATTATGGAGAGAAAGGATTAAATATGATTTATTAATATATTATGAGAATAATATATTAAAGGAGAAATCATATTATTTAATTAATATTAGTCAAGAATTAATAAGAATTAAGTTTGTGGCTAAAAGATATTAATTAAACTTAAGGGACTAGAATTGTAATTATAAGATAACTGCAATTGGGCTATGGATTACCTTATAATGTAAGGTTGGACGAATTCTATGGGGAAACCCATTAGAAATCGTCCAAGGGCCTTTAAGGAAGGAGTCCATGGGTTGCTTAGGGCTTAAGCATCCCAATTAGGGTTTCCTTGTTTGATAACCCTAATAGCTTCACTATTTAAAGACCCCTAGAGCACCAAAAACGTGGGCAAGTAATTCCTTAGGGTTTTGGACGGTTTTTGGGTGTCTCCTTCTCTTCTCTTCTTCATCCTCTTGCTCTTGGTGTTTGTGAGCCATTAAAGGAGTGGCATTTGTGACTCTAAGCTTTCTAAAGTCAATACAATAAGGAATTGAGATTGTTATTACTATATAACAATCAAGGTATGATCTAAACCCTTATTCATATGTTATATCGATTAGATCTAGGGTTTTAAGTCTTGGATTAAAAGCATGTACAATAGAGAAACCTAGATCCAATCTTTAGGGTTTGCATGAGCACATAGGATGTCTTTTGGCTAGAACCCATCAATAAGTAGTCTTACCGAATCAGATATGAGAGTTTGGCACTTTGTCTTAACCAATTAAGGGCTTATTGGAGTGAAAAGGGGGTCTGAAGAGTACGTTGGGCGTACGTAAGTGTACGCTCAGTATAACGCTGAATTTGGGCTTACATGACTTGTACTATGTGCTTCGAGGCCGTGTATGCGGGCGTTTATCTGGAGTACACTGGGCGTACTCCCCAGTTCAACATTATTGGGTCTCTTGAGTTTGGGCCTTATTGGGACAATGGGATTCTATTTTGGGCCATGGTTAGTCTGAAGGACTTTCTTGGTATTGGTCCCTTGAGAATTTTAGGCGCAATTGGGAAGTGGGGCCATTTTGGGATTTTGTTTCTTTTGTCTTGGGCTTTGGATTGTTATTTTGGGTTTTAGGCTTTTGATTCATGTTGGGTTGGGCTTTGATTATGGAACAAGTAAGGAAAGGGTAAAATGGTCTTTTACCCTTTTGGAAGTTAGTTTATGGAGTGGGCCTCGGATTTTGGGTTATCAAGTTAATTATTGTTTAAGATTGTATTTATTAATAGTTGGTGCAAGGCTATCCAGTTCGGTAGTGTGAGCACTCGTCTGAGTATCAACGGATTAAGGTGAGTTTTCATCACTATACTTTCGGGTCGAAGGCACCAAGGCCGGCCCATTGGATTGTTATCCCAGTTTATCGCATGTTGGTATGCTATAGTGATTTGTTAGATTTATATCCTGGTATATAGGATGATATTATGCTTAGTGATCTATAAGATCTACCTGATTGTTTGTTGATTGGTTATATGTTTAGTTGTGTATATGTCGTCGTGGTGTGGGTGGGTTGAGATTGTATTGCTTTGTGTTGTCAGTCAACAAACTCGGTAATGTTTATATCGATATGTTGTTATGTTCTACTGGGCTTATATGTATTTTGGATATGATATGTTGACATGCTGTGTGTGGTTGGGTTGAGGCGGTCCTGCTATGTGTTGAAGGCCAACAGATCCAGGACGTCCCGGATAGACTGAAGGCCAGTGGGGCATATCGGTTAGGCCGAAGGCCCAGAGAACGTTCCAGATAGGTTGAAGGCTCGGTGAAGCGTACCAGTCATGTTGAAGGTTTTGAGAGCGTACCAGATAAATTGTAGGTCGTTGGGGCGTTCCAGTCATACTGAAGGCTCTATGGGTGTACCAGATGGACTGTAGGCAGGTGGGGCGTTCCAGTCAAGCTGAAGGCCCGTATACATGCTTTTTGTAGGTATATGTTATATGTTTGTGTGGTGGTATTTTGGGGGAACTCACTAAGCTCTATGCTTACAGTTTCGGTTTATGGTTTTAGGTACTTCAGTGAATCGTAGCAAGGCAAAGACGTGACCATACACATCCTGATTTTATGTTATCGATCCTGGGAGACACTGGTTTTAAATAATATTTTCGATATAGTGATTTTGTAAGCACTTTTATTAGTAACATGGTTGTTTTGAAAAGTTTAAATTTGTTGAAAATTTTTGAGGTGTTACACTCTAAGGGTTTGTATTATTAAATAGAGCCAAATCTTGAGTCTGTTAGGGTTTGGCCCATCAGGCTTACTGCACCGCGATCTACATCTAACTGTGTCACGACTTAAATGATGTGGCCGCACTGTGATGGGTCTCCACTGTGCGTCACGGTCAGTCATATTCCCAAAATTCCTAACATGAATAATTATAATGCTAAAAGATTAATACCTGAAAACAAATGTAACAACTCCCCCCCACTTGAATTGGATTTCGTCCTCGAAATCCACAGCAACAAACAAATCAAGATAATGATTCCGCATCTCACCCTCTTTTTGACCTTTTACCTTTCACATTGCGCCCTTGCACAATCGTGATGTGTTCCCTCTGTTTCCCCCCATTCATTTTAAAGTAAATTGCCATTATTAAAATAGTAACTTACTTCAACACCTGCACTAAAATAGAGTATAGTCAAATACTCAAACTTTCGGTCGTTACAAGTAATCTCCATTTTTCCGTCTATAAAGGAATACAAAGTTTCATAACTATTTATAAATACCCACATATGATTACATATGTCATTTCAAATATCTTCGATTACAAAGTTGCAAAGTTACACATATGTTTATGTATAAAGTTTAGCATGCTATTAACACTTTTCTAACCTCCATGCAATCTATCTTTCATAATCACAAAATCTTATGAAATATCAAAATTGTGAAATCTATATTCAAAACTGCAATATGCTTTAAGTTACGAAATATGTATTTAAGCCAAAAACAAAAGATTAAGTTCCGAAAAACATCTCTTTCTCTCTCTCTCTCTCTCTCTCTCTATATATATATATATATATATATATATATATATATATATCTTTAAATATTATTAAAAGAGAAACTTTGTGACATCACTTTCAACAATCAGGGTCGTTGATTTGTTTTATTCATATATTTTCTACCGATAGATCGTTATGCTGACATCATCATTTGGTCAACTTTTTTTTGGTCCACCAATTTTATGAAATTTATTAATGACAATTACTTTTAACATTAGGAAATCTATTAATTACAATTAAATCTAACCAAAAATAAAATTATTTTTAAAATTAGGAAATCTATTAATGTCAAATAAATCTCACCAAAAATTAAATTATTTTTAAAATTAGGAAATCTATTAATGACAATTAAGTCTCACCAAAAATAAAATTATTTTTAAAATTAAGAAACTTATTAATGACATCATCATTTGGTCAACCTCATCCCTCATTACCCGTTTCTTTTGTTCTGGTTTGAAAATCACTAACACAATCATTATTTCTTTTCAATTTATTGCAGGGAAGAAAATACGAAGATCAATGGTGCTGGAAGATACATAAGAAGGATTCTCCCACTAATTTCAGTGATGCGTACATCTTCTTTCACAACGATTCAATCGATTCTCCCTTCTACGACCTCGAATCCAGATACAATTTCTCTTCCCATGTCTCTATGCGTAGACAATCCATAATCTTATCTCTTTGATTCCTCCTTATGTAACCTCGAATCCCTTTCATCTTATGATCACAACCGCAAGCACTCATCTATTTCGTCTCCTTCTATTTCTTCATATTTCTTGAGTTTCACCTTATGGCTCTCCTTATTCCAGTCAGTTATTTGTTTCTCCGCACAATAACTTATAAAAGATTTGTTATGTTTCGATTTCTGATGTTTATTTCTCAATTTTGATGAAAAAAACCTAATTTCTACCATTGCTTTCAGGAATTAAGGAAATCGTCGCTCCTTCTTCGCCTCCCTTTTTCTATCTGTTGCAGAAACTAGAAAGATGATATACACATACAGTTAACGCCTTCGTCTTTTTGATTTATTCATAGGTTTGTTTTCTACACCACTTCAACCTCTTGCTTTGCATTTTATACGATTTTTGTTATTGTTATCTTCTTTTCCCTCATTTTTTCACCATTCTCTCTCTCTCTCTCTCTCTCTCTCTATATATATATATATATATATATATATATATATATAGCTTTTGTTTGCTTACTTTTTTCTTCAGGGCTATCTTGATGTTGATTTTGGTTTTTGTTGAACACAATTTTGATATGTGTTCTTGATGTTAACTGGCATTCACTCAGTACCTCAAGAATATCTATCGCCATCTTGCAAATACCATTTTTTATGGTATCAACAAATGAAGATAAACAAAAAAGGGAATAAAAAAGGAGTTGATTTGCATTAGGTAACAATTCAATCTTCAAATATGTTTCTTGCTAGATTTTGTTGTTGTTAGTGATGGAACAAGTAATATGATAGTTAAATATATCTCTTTTTTGTATTTGCTTTTAGTTGTAGAAAACGATAGAATAGACAAATAAGTTGTTGTCAAAAGATATTAGGTGAATTATCTAGAGTTCAAATTGATTGAGTAGTTGGTAAAATAATATAAAAAAGTGGTCAACATTTATCTGTACGATCATAAAAAATAGAAGTGGATAATTTTATAATTTTGCCTCTAAAATAAGATGGAACTTTTCTTTTGGACTAAAAAAGAGTATCGAAAAACTCCCAAAATAAGACGCCCAACACTCAGATGAACACGCTTATTAAAAAAAAATAAAAAATGCTTTTATTTTTTACTGAATTTCTAATATATTTTTCCTATTTTATGTAGATATCAACCAGTTTCTTTCATGTTGATCTTCATCCTAGAAACCTTGCAATTGGCTCGGATGAATAATGAATCATGAATCATTAATATACTATGATTTTGGTATGACGAGGGAGATTAAATCATTGACCAGAAAAAGATTGATAAATCTTTTCATGCAAATTATGAAAAAGTTGCAAAAAATGTATGAATTTATTTATTTATTTTTCTAATACTGTAAAGCAGGGACACCATAATGTAGTTTTTTAGGTACTCGAATAGAATTTATATTTGGATTAAGATTAAAATATTATGTTATACTTACAGATTATGAACAATTTCATAAGTCTTAAAGCGCTTCAACCCATTGGAGACATGTCGTCAATATGTAAAAGTTGAGAGAAGATGTGTGAGAAAAATATTTGAAGCCCTGGAGCATTTGAGGTTATTAGGTATGTATTGTATGTAGTTCTTTAGTTTATATTCATATCCTTAAGCCGTTATTAGATGCTTAAGCTATTGAGACAAAAAAATTGTAATGACCGTGTACTATCAAAGTTTATCATCGAGAAGATTTGGGATTTTTATGTATAGAAGGTTGATTATCAAAACAAAATATATCCACTTCTAAGAATTTATAAAACTTATATATTTTTCAGTATAACCAACGAAAGAGTGGTGTTTTGCCATCAAGTTCCATTTGGCCTTATTTCTTACTTTCTTAGATAATATACCATCGAGGTAATGCAATACAATCCCCTTCTCTGGAATAAAAAACTAACCGTGAGACACTATACTTGAAAATCTTTGTAGTTAGGTCATTCTTAAGATTCTTACATTTGAAGACCAAACGTGTTCTAACCTTATTTCATAATATGCATGCTTTCTAAAAGTGCAATTCTTATATGATTTATATGGTTGTATAACTTTGTATATTTTAACAGAAGCAAGAATCGCACATGAGGAGAGCCGAAGTATGTGTAAAAGGGATATGGAAGTGGATGTTACCCAAAAATGGATGTTGGAAAATCAATTCCATATCCTTCACTTGCATTAACCAATACATTTGTTTTCCAAGATCCAATATAGTTAAGTCGGATGCATATGCTGTCAAAAAGGATCTCAATTTTGGCTTATTTATTTATTTTTGATTTCCTTATAGGTAAATTGCCATTTGCATTATTAAAATGATTTATGTGTGAAGTAAGTATGAACAAAGAGCGTTTCTTTTTTGCAGCCATCTAAAGTTTGGTAAATGACCATTTTACACTTATTTTTTAAGGCGTTTTATTTTCATTTTTTTTGTAAAATCTTTTAACTTTTGCATTATAGGAGTATTATTATGGACTGCACATCTATACGAATTATTCTAACTTCTTGACAACTCAATATGAAGTCACCTCATAGGAATTCGACATTCAAAAAGCTTTTTAACTTGCCACCAAATGAATTTCTCATCGATGATTTTGTCATGCTCTACATGAGAAAATTAGCGCTTCAGGTATACTCGGACGAATGGATTTGATTATGGACTACATATGTACACGAACTGGTTCCTTATTATAGTTTCAAATTCATTTTTGTAGAGTAGACTCTTCCTATATTCAAGAACTGTTGAGTTTTATGCCAACTTATTGGTACACAAAACAAGGTTTTCATTGCAACTGTTTTTTATTCTTTTATTTGTTCTTTTAGTATATGATACAAAATTAGATGAGTTAGGTCAATGTTATGAGCTATCATTTTAGGGTTTTATACCAATTGTAGCCTTGTACTCTGAATTTTTTTTTCATACAACGAAATTATGTTGTTTTTCCTTTTGTTTAATCCCAAAAAGAACTTAAATGAAAATGAAAAATAACAGATAATTCAATTACAAAGACAACTTATAACATTTCAGATTCTAGAGGACATTTGACAGTTTTCATATAGGCCGCACTCGTGTTCTCCAGGTTAAGCTTTCTTGTCAGCTCAAGAAAAAGGAGTATTTTGCCCCTTGATTAAAATTGACTTATATTCGGAGATATGTATACGTTGATACTAATACCCTGAATAAATGTTATGATAAACACACGACAGACAAACACAAGAGTGTTGTCGTAACTTGAGTTAGAAGTAGATTTACTTACAGGATTCTTGAAAAAGCATTTATGTTATTTGCTAATGTCCAATAATTGTCAACACTAGTCTTTGGTAACTTCATCACCTTAGAAAGTTAAACAATAACATCAGAGGGGAGAGAAGTGTAAACATCATATATATCTGGAACTAAGAAAATCAATGGCTGCAATAAAAAATGCAAAAGAGCTTGAAGGAATAATTCTTTTTGAAAGTTTAATTTAAAAAAAATAATAATTTGTTGCAATGAGTCAAATGTAATTCTCACAAGTGTTCGAGGACCCTCCTACACCAATCATATTATTATTATTACAAATAAATAAAACATTAACTCGAAGAAAATATAAAAAGTTGTAATTTTTTTTGAAAAACACATGAACTTACTGGAAGATCATTAACAAATCGACTAATAGCACTAAAAGCTCCAAATATAGCACCAATTTGTATTTCATTAATTGATACATCCACAAGAAAGAAAAAAGACAATTGACATTGGTTCCCGAACCTAAGAAGAGTATAAATTAAAAAGATATCGTATTGAAGGTACTCATATGTGACAAGGCCGTCCAACTAATAAAACAAAAAACATTGTTTACAAAAAAAGTCCTTCATCGGTTATAGATATTCAGGCATTTCAATGTTTTTTCAATGTTACCAATAAAACTAATTCTATTTTTGTTGCTTTCTTTTTAACTATTGCACCAACTTTTTATATTTTTATATGTTCCCCGCGTTTTACGCGGATCATAATCTAGTATATATATATATATATATATATATATATATATATATATATATATATATATATATATATATATATAAGATTATGTAATAAACTTAATTGGTTTGAAGCCATTAGTGCATATAAATATGAACTACAATTGTAAGATTAGTTTGAGAGATATTTCAAATAGTAATAACAACATGATATGTCAAATTTCTAAAGCACCGCCTGAAGTAAATGAGGCAACTTTTATGATATGTCACAATTGATTATCGAACAACCATTTAGTAATCATTTTGTGGTATTGTTTAAGGGATCTTGACCTTGAAGCCCTTAAGTTTGTTAAACATTGATGGTTTTATACCAAGTACGATTTTATGTGTGGTAAAGCCTAATGGTTGCGAAACCTTTGTCATTAACATATTTTATTAGGTAACCATCCACACTCCCACTAACCCTGATTTATTGGACGACAACATGGAAGATAAAATGTATTAATGCATAAAGTCTCATTCCTCCATAATTAAAACTCCAAATATCATAATAAGAAAGAAGGAAAGCTACTTCCATAACCTACATATTGGTATAAGAGACATATGGTTAAATGGAGAAGAAATTGTATATGACACATGAATCCATGAGAGAAGTATAAAGGAGGAGGGGGGGATGGGATCTGATTTCTTCCATCCAGATTTTGATCAGTGTGATGGTAGAGTTGGTCAATAAGATATCACTGAAGATGAAATCGCTTATTAGCTATGATCACTACTTAATTTCTTCTTATTATGTCCTTGCTCCTCATTTTTTTTTTCTTTGATTTTGTTAGAAAAAACGATGACCTGATGTAGGAAGCCTAAGTAACATGCAAAACTGAACACCTAATGAATTCCCCTATAGGTTAATCAAACTCATATTATTCTTCAAATTTCAAAGAGATGTGCCAGTGCAGCCGCATATTTAAATCACTTTTCATTTTCAGTTGAAGAAGGGCCACATGGGTAACAAATCGGTTGTGAGCAAGTGAGATATATATATATATATATATATATATATATATATATATATATATATATATATATATATATATATAAAGAGTTTCTCCAAACAAACATGTAAGTAGATTTTGGAGTGTATGTGTTAACTTCTTCAAATGAACCTACAAATCTTGATTGTTTTGTAAACAGTTAATGCATATGGTTTGTGCACGTTTGTGAGCTTTTCTCACATGAATCTCTAAAAGGTAATATGTTTTTTGGGTTTTCGTATTAGAGTTACTCATGGGTAATTCTTTTCTAATTCATAATTGAAAATTTTGTGGGTTTACAGTGGATTTGTCAGAAAGTGAATCAATCTCTTAAACAGTTAATGCATATGGTATGTGCACGTTTGTGAGTTTCTCACATGAATCTCTAAAAGGTAATATGTTTTTTGGGTTTTCGTATTAGAGTTACTCATGGGTAATTCTTTTCTAATTCATAATCGAAAATTTTGTGGGTTTACAGTGGATTTGTCAGAAAGTGAATCAATCTCTTAAAGGAAAACATACTAAAAAACAATATGCAGGATTTTGAAAATCGATTATTTTGAAGACACAATCATACATTTATGATTTTGAAGATACAAGTGATCATGGATGAACACACACTTGGAAAATTATAGGTTTTGAAATATGATTTGTGTTGGGCTAAATTACGATGAAGGTGGGTATACGATGATGAAATTGTGTGTGTATGTATGTGTGTGTGTTTGCAAATTTGTAGGTCTTAAAACCGCTTCCATTCTCTCTTGTTTTGTGACTGCAATTCATACAAGAAAAAACAAAGGTCTTTTTTTTACTTTGATTATGGTAGCCATGCCAACGAATGACAAGGTTAGGTGTGTTTGCTTACTTGACATCCTAATCATTTAAACACTACCATATTTATTGTCTTCTGACAATACAATGCTAACTCAATAAGTGAAGGGTTACTCGATTAAAAGTATTTATGACAAAAGCTTCCTAAATGTTAGACTTTACCATACATAAATTCTTATTTAAGATACAACCGTCAAATTTTTGACAAACTCTTAGGTTGCGTTTAGTTGCGGAAAAATAGGCCGTTTTCCGGAAAAAAATTCAAAGAAAAATGAGAATTTTTAAAACGTGTTTAGTTCGTCTATTTTTCTAAATTTTTCACGGAAAATAAAATTTTTCCATTTTCTACAATTACAAAGAAGTTGGAAATTTTTGGGAAACTAATAATTATTGTTTTCCACATTTTTCTAATTCCAATTTTTTTCTAAAATATAAACACACGTTCACTCCCACCCCATCCACATCTACCTACCTCCACCTTAACACCCCCACCACACCCCTACCTACCCCCATTCACCCACTCCTAAGCCCCCCCCCCCCCCCCCCCCCACACACACACACACAAACCCCACATCTACCCCCACCCCCACAAACACACACACATACACACCCACCCACCCAATACCATTATCACAATCACCGACCTACCATCACTCTCACCACCACCACTACCTCATCACTAACACCAGCACCACTGTCACCGCTATCACCACCAATGCCACAATTGTCGCCGCCGCCACCACCGTCTGCCATCACCACCACCGCTGCCGACCCGCTACGGCCGCCTCCCTCACCCTCACCCTACCAGTGCTATCATTTTCTAAAAATGAAAACTGATAGAAAAATAAGCATCTAAACACGTCTTTTAATTTTCTAAAACTGAAAATGAAAAGTGAATAAGTTTTAACTAAATGTGTTTTCTAAATTTTCCAATGAAAAATGAAAAAGAAAAATGAAAGCTGTTTTTCCGTAACTAAACGTAACCTTAGGCTTTTGTGTCAATCTCTATTTTTTTTTAAAATGGACAATTTCTTAAATGCCACATCATTATTGTTGCATGATATGTGAATAATTAAAATTAAAATTATTGTGGACATAGGTGAAATAGTTTATGAGTAGTTTAATATATATTTATATCGGTGTTGTCCTTCTTTCTTAAGGTTGAGGGTTCAAATTTCATTGTGGACATATGTGTAATAATTTAGAAGTAGTTTAATATATATTTGTAGTTCAAAAAACAAAAATTTATATTACTTTATTCAAATAATATACTTTGATTAAATAATTAATAGATATTTTTATAACGAATATCCAAAATGATCCTATCTTGACAAAACAATGATTATAATTTACGAATTAGTATAATTTCATTAATACAAAAAAGACATAAAATGTACCATTGATTATAAATCATTAAATCAATACCGAGTTGTGAATTTGATGTGGACCCGACAATTGTGGAGAAGTGGATCACGGCTTACAAATTCTTTAGCCATTTTTGTGTCTGTTTTGCTAAAAGTTTAAAACTTTAAAGTAAGATTGCAAGTAGGGAAGTCCAACTATTAGATTCCAGTTCCATTGGAATCACCAACACCATAAGTCCATACCCTTCTCTCCATTCCTATCTGCAAAGAACCCCGGAAAACTCTTCTAAAATGCCGGAATCAGAAGAAGAAAACCGGTCGAGTAATTTTTTTATAAGGGGGCCACCGGCGACGGAAGAGTTACCGGTGATGATGACCATGGATCTCGACCTTGATGGTTCCTGGACTTTCGATCAGATCTTCTCGTCGGACCCTTCGCCGTCGTTTATTCTATCAGCAACCGAACAATCTTTCTCTCCTCTGTGGGCGTTTTCCGACGACAATAACAACAACCTCAACGACGGTGACGATAAACCCGCCGGAAATGCCACGTTGACCTCCTCCGGAGCTGCTCACCGACTTCTTCCAGGTAAGTTTGAGTTAATTTGTGCATTTTTAAGTGAGTTTATATATGGGTTTACTTAAAATTGGTTTTTGTTTCGATTTTATATGACCATGGAAGATTTGATGTAGTATTAGGCTATTGATTATTGCTTAGGTATTAAGATTGTAGCTAATAAATTTTAATTCATCTCTAACGGATAAACATAAAGGGATTTTGGCCATTCATTCCACATCTGGCAAGAGAATAAGTACCACATAAATCTCCTTGAATATAGGAACCCAATCAAGTATGTCAACAAAAGTTTTAAACGTGTTTTTAAATAGTTTAATGTAGTTTTTGATGAATCGGAAGTCGAACATGAATCAAAACCTTATCTAGTA
Source organism: Lactuca sativa (assembly GCF_002870075.4). NCBI lineage: Eukaryota > Viridiplantae > Streptophyta > Magnoliopsida > Asterales > Asteraceae > Lactuca > Lactuca sativa. The sequence continues at coordinate 12,786,482 of NC_056628.2, read as the reverse complement.
AGGATGAATATCAGTTATATATGTTTCGTTCATGTCACTGAAAGCTGCTCAATTACTTGGATTAATTAAGACTCCATTTGTGTTTACCCATTATTCTCAAGTCTTAGACATTTCACATTTCTATCGTACTTAGATTAAGACTCCATTTCTGTTCACTGATTTCAATCGTGTGGGTCCCATATACATGATCTCAGAAAGAAACCGAAGATGTGATTATGGGTTTATTTACCTGATGCAAGGAGAATAATAAAAATGGGGTTCACAATATGAAAGATTGAGATTTTTTTTTATAAAGAAAATGATGTAAAAAACAGACACCTTTTTGTTAGTGTTTGACGCATAAATGGTAACTTTTATAGTGTTCAAGAGCATGGTATATTTTGTTTTATATTGAAACTGGAATCTCATTTCCAAAGTTAAAGGGGTTAAATTCTTTGATTCTGATTCCCAGCTATGGAATTGGAAGATTTGGAATATAAATTGAGCTTTTTGGATATGATCATATGAAGTATGAATTCAACTATTCTCTTATCCTTTTTTTTTTTTGAGTAAAGGGTGCTACTTTTCTTGTTTCCACATACTATTGAAACTTGATGATATATAATAAAAATTAATGAATAACAACATATTGTTATGAAAAAGAATGTAACTTTTTTCTTTTGTTTTATCTTTTGAAGTGGATACAGATAACACTGATCAAGTAACAAGAAAACCATCAAACAATGATATAAAAAGGAGGCTACCATTACCCATTTTGGAGGTGAACCCATCAGAATATCAAGATGCAACATGCATAATCAAAGAAAGAATGACAATGGCACTTCGATACTTCATAGAACTTGGTGAAAAACATGTTCTTGCTCAAGTATGGGCACCTGTGAAAAACCGAGGTCGAAATGTGTTGACCACATCTGGTCAACCCTTTGTGCTTGACCCAAATTGCACGGGTCTTCATCAATACAGAATGGCTTCTTTAATGTATGTGTTCTCTCTTGATGGTGAAACTGATGAAGTTCTTGGGCTTCCTGCTCGTGTGTTTAGACATAAGCTTCCAGAATGGACTCCAAATGTGCAGTATTATTCAGACAAAGAATATCAAAGGCTTAATCATGCTTTGAATTATAATGTTCGTGGGACTTTGGCTTTGCCAGTTTTTGAACCTTCTGGGCAATCCTGTGTTGGTGTTCTTGAGTTGATATTGACTTCACAGAAGATAAATTATGCCCCTGAGGTTGATAAAGTCTGCAAAGCACTCGAGGTATGATATTGTATGAATGTGTTTTGAAAAATTGCACATGATCAAAATCAATGCTTGTAATGCATAATCCATGATCCATAAGGTGGTGTTTGGTATGAAAGAATTGAAGAAGGAATGGAATGGTTTATTCCATTGGAAAACAAAACATTCCAATGGAATGAAAAAAACGGTGTTTGGTTTGCGTGATGGAATGGAATGGACCATTCTTGAAGGAATCTAATTCCTTCCACTTTGTTACCATCTTTTTCACATTCTAATAACAAAATGACCACCTATTTTGGCAATCGGTCAATTCTGAAATTCCAATAAAAATTGTGAAATTACTTTTACTGCCAAAAAAGTTCTCTCTCTCTCTCTCTCTCTCTCTCTCTCTCTCTCTCTCTATATATATATATATATATATATATATATATATATATATATATATATATATATATATATATTAAAAAAGTTTTTAGTGGTGGGACCATTCATAAAGCAATTTTGCAATTCACAATTGACCTCATTATGAAATTGATGTTCATATTATTAAAAAGTCAAAAAGATGGTCAATTGGTCAAATGAGACCACCCGGTTTTGATGATTTTGTTTTTACTCTCTTTTTTTAATTCCTTCATTGAATGGAATGAAAAATTGTAAATATAAAACTATACCTTGTATCTCATATAATACAAAGCATTTGTATATGAAAGATCATTCCATTTCTATGGGCCAACCAAACATAATCATGGAATGTAATGACTCATTCCATTACCTTTCCCATTCCATTCCATTTATTCATCATTCCATTCCATTCCATCCAACCAAACAGAACCAAAATCCATAAATTACTAAACTTTCGTTTTGTTGTAGGCGGTGAATTTGAAAAGTTCAGATATATTGGATCCTCCGAATACGCAGGCAAGCAGTAAGATGAAATAATAATAATATATTTCTATTTTCTTTTATTTTATTTCCCTAATCTTTCCCTCTACATTTTTCTCAATCTCCACCTAGTTTTTCCTTTAACCCAGATTTGCAACGAAAGCCGACAACAAGCCCTAGCTGAAATCCTGGAGATATTAGCAGTCGTATGCGAGACTCATAATTTCCCATTAGCTCAAACGTGGGTCCCATGTAGGCACCGAAGTGTTCTAGCCTATGGTGGTGGATTCAAGAAAAGCTGCAGCAGTTTTGATGGAAGCTGTATGGGTCAAGTATGCATGTCAACAACCGATGTCGCCTTTTATGTTGTTGATGCTCATATGTGGGGATTTCGTGAAGCGTGTGCTGAACATCATTTACAAAAGGGTCAAGGGGTAGCTGGAAGGGCGTTTGCTACCCGAAGTTCTTGTTTTTGTGAAAATATAACGCATTTTGGAAAAACCGAATACCCTTTGGTTCATTATGCGCGTATGTTTGGTTTAGTTGGATCTTTTGCAATTTGTTTGAGGAGTAGTCATACGGGTGATGATGATTATATCCTGGAGTTCTTTCTTCCTCCTAATGTGGTGGAGTTTAAAGATCAACAGAAAGTGTTGGGATCTTTGTTGACTTCTATGAAGCAGCATTTTAGGAGTCTTAAGGTCGCTTGTGGGGAAGAAATAGGGGAAGATGGTAGAATGGTTGAAATTATTAAAGCATGTGAAGAAGGCGATGCTCTTGATTCGGGGGTTCAGTCGATTAGATTATCGGAATCTTTAATATCAAATGGCGGCCCAGTGGGTTGTGTTGATGCTTTGGTGAGGCCCAATGCGTTGAATGTAAATTGTGGGAAATCAGAGAATGTGGAAATTACCAAAAAGTCCGAGAGAAAACGAGGGAAAGCTGAGAAATCGATTAGCTTGGAAGTCCTTCAGCAACACTTTGCAGGAAGTCTTAAAGATGCTGCAAAGAATCTTGGTGGTATGAAACTTTTTTTTACAAAAAAAAATATTTTTGTGGAAATTTCACGCCTTTGTTAACCTTCTTTAGTAGCACAAGGTTAGAAAGATGCTGAATTTAAATTATGTAAAACAAGTTAACTTATCTAGTTTTCAACTTTAAAATTCTTCCGAAATCTTTGAGTATTCAAGAAAAAGAAAACAATCCATTTACAAGTATGTCAAATACTACCGATATAACAACATGGATGTTAAATTCTTAGCAATATTTGTATGAAATCAAGATTTTGAAAGTAGCAAGTTTGACCTGAAAAAGTCAATGAGCAAAGAGTAATGTGTTATTAATCAAGATTGTGTTATTGATTTTGCAGTTTGTCCCACTACAATGAAAAGAATATGCAGACAACATGGGATTTCAAGGTGGCCTTCAAGAAAGATCAACAAAGTCAACCGTTCACTTACAAAGCTAAAACGGGTGATTGAATCAGTTCAAGGAGGTGAAGGAACATTCACCATTCCTTCTTTAGCAACCACCCCACTCCCCATTGGTGTTGACTCCACATCATGGCCCACAGCTCCAAACGGGTCGCCCGGGTCAAAACCATCTCCAAAGAACGATCAAGGTCAAACCCATCAAACATCGGGCAGCAGAGAAGCAAGCACGGGCAGCCCGACTTCCCACAGGTCGTGTCAAGGTAACCCTTTTTCTCAAAATCGAATCTTTCCTCATAAAATCATGATCAAACAGTTTCTCATAATCAGAAATGTGTGGGAATAGCAGAAAGTCAACTGTTTGAAGTCAAAGCACCGAATCTTGAAGGGCTTATAGCACCACAAACTGAAGAACCGTTTAGAGGAATGCTAATTGAGGATGCTGGAAGCTCACATGATCTCACGAATCTTTGTCAACCCACTGAGGTTCTTGAAAAGGTACAAGTAGTTAGCCCAAAGGTACAACCTTTCACAGCAAGAACAGAAATGAAAACGATAACAATAAAAGCAACTTATAGAGAAGATATAATTAGGTTTCGTGTGGGTGCAAATTCGGGTATAGTGACATTGAAAGAAGAAGTTGGAAAGAGGTTGAAGTTGGATGTGGGTACTTTTGATATCAAGTATCTTGATGATGATCATGAATGGGTTCTTGTAGTATGTGATGCAGATTTGCAAGAATGTGTGGAGTTGTCAATGTCATCAGGGTGCAACATAATCAGGCTTTTAGTTCATGATTTGTCGACTAATCATGGGAGCTCATGTGAGAGTTCGGGTTAATTAATGATAATTATGAGTACAAGTTCAGGTGATCAACATTTCAATCCATTAGCCATTACCATTGTGTTTATAAATGATCAACTTGTGAAAATGCAAAAAAGATGGTCGAAAATATGGGGGAGAGACACTCCTGTGGGTGTTTTAATCACGTTTTTGGCCAAGTGTAATGTTGATTTATTTTTGAGTATGTTAGTTGTTTGAAAGTGTTGAAATGTTAGGGTTAGGGTTAAGTTGTAGATTTATGGGGGTCATTTAGCAAGGTGATCGAATTTTAGGGAGGAATTTTCCCATATTCTTTGTTGTATAAGAAGATAGCATTAAATGATGGTTAGAAATGTTAATTGTATATTGCTTGCTTTTTCCTTTTCTTTGTGCGTAAGCTACATTTTTGGTCCATGTGTTCATGTAATCTTTTTTTTTTTTTTTTTTTTTTTTTTTTTTTTTTTTTTAAATCGCCTCTTTTTGTCCCTATTTTATTAGCTCGTTATGTTTTCTTCCCAAACCAACATCATTTGCTTTTGCAGCCCTAAAATGACTTTTTTATGATTTTTTTTATTAATATATATATATATATATATATATATATATATATATATATATATATATATATATATATATATATATATATATATATATTTCTCATCCGTACATATTTTTTTTCTCCATCCAATCGGTTAATTACATACAAAACCTAAGTATTATATGTATATTGTAGACCATCAATAAACGAGCATTCCTTGAGGACTCGATATTTCTACCTTTGGTCCTTGACTCGACGTCATCGCCTTCGGTCCATTGACTCAACTGTTAGTGTGTATTATATATATTGTAGCCCATGTTCATGATTAATATAGGCCCACATGTAATTTTTTATATATGGTTTTTGTATCCTCCTGTTTATGACAATGAGAATAATCTCATAATTCCCATTTACTATTATGGTATCACAACCAATATTTCCCTCTAGTTTCTCTCCTTTTTTCTCAACATTCATCGGCTAACCCTAGTTACTGCCGACCACCATTTTTCTTCATCTTTCTTCTCTACAATGTCAACTCCTGATCCACCACCACACATGGTTTTTAGCATTGCTAACATCAAAACCCACATGCCTCTAATTTTCGATCTAGAACAACTCAGTCATGACTCATGTTGGCATCTGTTTTCTACTTTCTGTGAAGCCTATGATGCCTATATCGACCACACACATATGACGCTCCCAACACTGCTCCTACAACCATCGATTGGAAGAAGGTTGATGTTGTCGTTCAAATATGGATTCCCCCTCCCCCCATCTCTCCACCTCTACTTGATATGGTTCTTGTTCACGAAGCCAATGCTCGCCAAGTGTAGATTACTCTCGTGAAAACAAGGAATCGAAGCTCATGCAACTCGACAACGATTTATGCAACATCACCATGGTAGATCTATCGGTTCTCACATATTGCTCAAAGATTCAAAATCTTGTTTTTCTAATCCGAAACCTTAATGTTGATTCTAAAGTCCAATACAAACACCTTGTCAACTACGTTATTAACAGTTTATCAACTCGATTCAAATACATATCCGTGATCATCCTCCATAGTAAACCCCTTCCATCCTTCCAAGAAATGCAATCTACGTTTTTACTTGAGGAGACTCTTCTTGTTCCCCGAAACACCACCTCTCAACCTCATGCCGATCACTCTTCATCACCCTCCATTCTCCATGCGAGTTCGACTGAAACACAACGTAATCTGTTTTGCCAAGACAACTGACACCTACCTCATAACCGATGTCGTCAACCACCAGTTGGCCGCTTTGACCCTCGCTGGTAACAACTCCAGTCAACAACAACAACGTTTTTTTCCCACCATTGGGCTGGATAATGGTACTTGTTGTACCAGTACAACAGTAAAAACCCATGTATCAGCTCTCTTTCAACAATAATTTTACTTGGGCTAGACCTCAAAACAGTCTTCTTGGTGCTCTTCCCAGCCGACCTAATTTCTCTGTTGCAACCCATGAAACCGTGAGCCCAACTACTGTTTCTGGACAGCCCCAAAACAACTCCATACCTCCTCCTTGGGCCTGATAAGGGTCAACGGCCCACTGCTTTTCCCCAAATGTTTAGCTCAATTTCCTTGCAAGATCCCGACAAATGGAATATGGATACCGATGCGACTGATCACGTTCACACAAATGTAGGTGTAGTCGATTCTATTTGTAATAATCATAACTTTCATCGTATTCTAGTTGGGGACATGTCAAAAATTCTTGTAAAACTAGACATGCACCTTTTCCAATCCAAAACCTATATCGCCGATTACATTTAAATAATGTTCTTGTCACTCCATCTATTATTAAAAATCTTATTTCAATTCAAACATTCGCTCGTCAAAATAAATGCTCTATTGAATTTTATGAATTTGGTTTAAGGATTACAAGACATGATAACCTCTAATCCGATATGATAGTGATGGTCCTTTCTACCCGGTCATTCCTCCATTTCCGCAAACCCTTCTCTTTGGCACCAACGTCTCGGTCATCTCGAAAATAAAGTTTTAGATTTTTTACTTTCACACAATTTCATTTCATGTAATAAAAGTTTGTCGAACACTATTTGTTCTACATGTCAAATTGGCAAATATATTAAATTTTCATTTCAACTTTCCAATTCCGTTGTTTCTAGTACATTTGATATTATTCATTCCGATGTTTGGACATCTCCTATTTTAAGTATGAGTGGTTTACGATATTATGTCAGATTTTTTTATCACTTCTCATATTGCCTTTAGGTCTATCACCTAAAAAGAAAATCAGATGCCTATTCCAAATTTGTTAAATTTTCAAACTTAATCAAAAACCAAGTCGGCATCACCATTAAAGCTCTTCAATGTGACAATGCGGGAAAATATAATAACAAACAATTTCATGAATACTTTTCAAAAAACGGTTTTCAATTTCTATCTCATGTTCCCGCACCTCGCCTCAAAACGGTAATTGGAACGAATTCTTCACATAATAAACAATACCATATGTACCCTCCTCTTTCAAGCTCACATGCCACCTACATATTCGGTGGAAGCCCTTCACATGGCCACTTACCTTTTCAACATATTTGTTTTGAGTCTTGACAAGTATCGTCTGTTCTCCCTAACAGAAGTAAAAATAGCCTTGATTAATCCATACCTTACAATCAGTAAAGAGAAAGGGGACCTGTTGATTGTGGAACTCGATTTGGTGCTTAATGCCACAATATGCATATTTAGTGAAAACCTAAACATTAATAGGTAAATGTAAGGTTACCTGAAACAATTTTGAATGTTGAAACAATTTAATAATAGTATAAAAGAAAAACCTTATCATTAAATGAAGCATATGTTGACAAACTAATAAGATGAAAACAAACCATTGTTTATGGAAATGGTTGCCAAGAATACCCCTTATATTGTTATATATGTGTTATGGAAAACACAAACCAAGAATACCTTAATACCTGGTATAGCAGCTCCATCCCTGCCGATCAACTACAGGAATAGGAGACTGGTTTTGGCAGGAGGCTACAAAAAACCACCATAAATAAAAAAAAACCAGCGAAAGAATACATCAGATTCTTCAAACACAGACAATTACAAGTCATGGAACTCAACTGATCACTTGAAACACAAATTTTCTATAAAAAAAATGTACTACTTACCTTTGCAATACAAGTATTTAAGCAATCTGACCTCGAATATCAATAGCCTTCTCAAATAAGCCCTAAATTAACGGTCATCGTTGGTTAAAGGGGCAAAACATCGACATTTTAGATGATTTCAACTCCTTCTATTTATTGCCAAGAAATTATCTGCATATAACAGTTATATACAGAGAGTGGCGGGGGGTCTAGAGTTTTCAAAGAGAGAATAAGTAATTAAGAAGGTTTGGACCGTTGTATACATTTTGGAAGCAGTAGGTGGAGCATTGGTTGGAAATGGTACCCAAGGTTAGAGCTTCAAAAATTGAAATCAAGGTCAAATGAAAAAAGAACACCAACAGAGAGATGGAGGAAGGCTGACTGAGAAAATATGCGATATGTGTGAAGAAGAACGGAGGTGGGGAAGGGTTATATAAACAACGGAGTAGATTAACAAACTATTGCATTATAGTACAAAGAAAGGACGATACAGTAGATAGGGGAGGTTGGTGTACCGAATAGGGAATAGGACCAGGTCAAAAGTCATTGAGGTTTAAAACGAATGTTGACCAAATAGGATTTTTATTTTCTCAATACATAAATTCATTGTACAAATTGCATTATGGTCTTGTACCTCTTAAATTTTTTTCATTTGAGGCTAAATGTTTATTAAGGTATACTAGTTGTGTGCTCGCGCAAAGCGGCGACGATAAATAGGTTTTTTCGCAAATAGTTTCTTACAGGAAAATAATTATTAGATTTTATTAATAGTTATTATGTAATAAAAATTTACCACTTTTGAATATTTATACCTTATGTTTATATTGATAGTTTATACTATTGATGTAAATTAATTAATATTGGTGTTTAGTTTAAGAAATGTAAATTAATTTATATACATTAATTTAATATTTTAAAATTTTCATTTCACTCCAAATTGAATTTAATAATTACTTTCTTTAATTCAAGTCTTCAAACTTTTGACAAGTATTAATGAATTATTTACGCATAATTGATTTGTAAAAAAAGATTTGTAACTTATATTTCTTAAAATTTAAAATATGACTAATATGTTTTATAATATAGTATAAGAAATATAATTTCACCAAAATATATTGATAACACTAAAATCACCAACATTAGGGCGGATAGATTCTAAGATGAAAACATTTATCCTTTCCATCCCTCCTTAAAAAACTTGAGAACACACTTTGTTTTTTTTTCCTTTTTAAAAAATCTTGAGAACACAACTTTCCTTCCTTAAGTAAACTCACAGGGTGTAAATACATTATGGTGTTAGGGCATCATAGTCTAAGGGGCATCGATTTCATATCAAGTTTTTCATAAAAAATATCGGTCGTCAATATGAGAAGCCAAACATAATTTGAGGCAAGGTCACATGATTTCATATTTCAGTTAGAAGACCTTCGAGGAGACTATAGATCAGCGTTTGGAAACGGTCATCACGACATATAAATGTGTACATCACGATTCGTTTCACTCGTCTTACTTCTCTATTTGGCCCTAGACTTAGACTTGAAGTAATCAGACTTTTTGATTTGTGTTGGAATCCAGAATTCCATTCATCAATGTTTGTTGTTCTTTGTTGCATATGTTTTGATTTCTTCTCTTCTTATAATGTTTGAAGTAATTAGACTTTTTTGCTTCACTATGAAAATCTAAAACTTGATTGTTTTTCCTTTACCTTAATAGAAAATAGCACACTCTATATAGTCTAGTTTTTATTTGCAAACACATGCTTTGTCATTTATACCTTTATTGATCTTTAGATCGACTATTTCATTAATTATTTTTATTTTTATTTTTTGCATTGTATTATTATTATTATTATTATTATTATTTTCCTTATTTAGATTATTAGTTTCATTGATGTTCACTTATTTTGTTTGAAGTTGTTAATAGAGATTAAGATTCATTTGACAGATTTCTATACCAGGGATTTAGGGGTGTTTGTTTTAGCTTATTTTCCAAACATATTTTTTATAAGTTGATTTTTTCTGATTTATTTTTCATGAGTTCGGCTTATTTTCTTAGTGCAGTCCTAATAAACTCATAAGTTGGAAAATAAGCTAGGAAAATAAACCTTTCTAAAACAACCATCTCCTTAGGGGGTGTTTGGATAAATAGTTTTTAGCTTATTAGCTTATTGGTTATTTGCTTATTGTGGTGAGAATAAACATTTTTTTAAAATGTGTTTGGATTAGCTTATTGCGGTGGGAATAAGTAATAAGCAATAAGCATTCAAGTGTTTGGCAAAATAAAACAGTTTATATGAGTAAAATGACTAATAAGCAATAAGCATCCCCCCCTTGCTTATTAAAATTAGCTTATTTTGCTTATTCCTACCGCAATAAGCTGATTTTTAAAGACTCCTATTCAAACACTTAAATTTGCTTATTATGGTAGCATTAAGCAATAAGCAATAAACAACCTATTTTTTCCCTATCCAAACACCCCCTTAATTTGCTTTATTTTTTGAGACTTTTTAACACTAACCGGTGTCGAAGTGGAAAGGATCGGGAAGAAACAGATGATGATCATGTGTCTAAGATTTTTTAAAGGAAACAATCGGATAAAAGAGAGAGGAAGCATATTAGTGATGATCTTATCTCCTGATCTTCCTCCCATATTGAGGGGTTTTAGTCTGCTCCCGAGTGTCACTTAACCAAAGAAGAGAATGGAAGTAAAAGGATTTGGAAGTAAACATAAAAGTTTGGTGCTCCCTAGTTTTTTTTTTCTTTTTTCTTTTTTGGAAGAAAAGGAAAGAAGAGAAAGGATAGTCGTTGATTTTTATCCTTCCATACTCTCCTCCTAAAATGGGAGGAATTTGAGAGAAAGAAACGAATCAGAAGATAAACTATTGCAGATTGACGAAAATGCCCTTAACCTAATAATAACCTATAACACGTTCCTCTCTTCTGCATCTTCTCAACGACTGCCAATACGTTGTATGTGTTATGTCCTCTAACGTCTTCTCCAAGGTACGATTGTGTTCGCTTTCTTTTTGTTACTACTTCTTTCTTGTTGTTTTTTTCTTGATCACACATGATTCATATTTGTATTATATAGTAACACATTTTTCCCATGAAATCACTTGCCTTCGTCAGTTCATTACTGCATTCTACAAATCTTCTATCACATGACAACTGTTACTTCATCGTTTTTTTTGTGGGAATCCAGTTAAACACACGATTCATATTTGCATTGTTATGAGATTCTTCTTATTGTTATTGACACAATTTAGAGTGAATCACTCATTAGGTGCATTGTAGCAGCATATATACACATAACATTATGTCTTAGTATTTGTTTATTGTAGTTTAATCCATGGCGACGGTGCTTCACCCTGTCATAATATTCTGCAACATATTACCAAGGCTGCCAACAAAATCTTTACTCCATTTCATGTGTGTCTCCAAGCAATGGCACTCATTACTAAGGACACCTTTGTTTGATAACATGCATCTCCACTACCACCATCAAAACTGTGACAACCCGAAATTTCAATTCTGAACAAACCATTTGAAGCCAATAGAAGTAGAATAGTTACAGTGAAAACTCAGATTTCGAGTATAAGTTTGGCAGTTTTCAGGATTTTACACTTAAGTAGATATTAGGAGAGTGGATGCACTAGGGTTTTGTGCAACACTGTTATTCCAATACTCTAGGACATTAGAATTCATTTCAGGAATAAAAATATTTTCTGCCAAAAATATCTCAGGACTATAAATAGAATTCTGAACCAAATTGGTTCATTAGTTGAATTCCATTTAGAGAAAAGTCAAAATTCTCTCTCACGGATCTTCGGGTTTTTATCCCAAATTGTGAGTAACTCTTTCTAGTAGTGTTAGAAAGCTTTAAATGTGTTCATAACATAGATTACATAGCTAAATCATTCGATTTAGGAGTTTACTCCCCAAGGTGTTCTTGGGCGGTAAACTTCCCGAAACCAAGCCTAGATTGTCCCTCGTGATATACTACTGCCTTGGACTTGTATAGGAGTGTATTAGGGACATGAAATCAAGCAAAAATCACCCAAGTTTGGGAGGTCACGGCCCAAGAGTATCTTAGGCCGTAAACTCCAAAAAGCATGCTCAAAATGGTGCTTTTAAGGCACCTAAGGCTTAGACTTGATTTTAGACATGTACCCTAAAGTGTTTAAAGCCTAGAAAACATAAGGAATCACAAGTATTAAGGAGTTTACGTCCAAGACAAGTTCTTGGGCCGTAAACCCCTATAAAGGGGTCAAATGACACCCTAACTCCTTCCTTATGCCTAGAACCCAACATAGATCATAACCTTGAAATGTTAGAGACTTGAAAACACCATAAACACCCTCCCAAGGGAGTTTACGGCCGTAAACTCCAAGGGAATATGGTCCCAGGGCCGTAAACTCCTTAAAGGAGTTAATAGGAAGCCCAAACACTTGATTTAGCCTTGAAACAATTCACCACTAGAGTTGTAGTAATTCTAAGCTTCATTTAGTGACCCTAAGGAGAGTTTACGGCCAAGAGTTTACTCCCCTGGGTCGTAAACTCCAAAACATATGGTCATTAGACCTTAAACTCCCATTAGAGGCCTTGCACTCCTTTGTTGCAACCCATTAGCCTCCTAGCACTTGACCAAAAGTGTTTTCCTCGCGTTAAAATGTTTATACTTGTATAATTAGTGTTTTAATCACTAATTATTTATATACATAGGTCTTCATATGTAATTAGGATCATTGTGTGTGTCTAAAGTCTTCACTTGACACCAAGCACTTGTCCGATCCTTCCTTACGATAACAGTCTGTTCAATTCCAGTCACTTACTGCAGGTGAGTTCATACCCCTTAATCAATGTTTTAAACTGTTTTTTTAAAATGTTTTATGGGGGGGGGGGTACAAGTAGAATTATGCTAATTATTATATCAATCACATGTGATTAATAAGCAGCATTCAAATGATTGGCTACTCATTAGCCGTTTTACCAAACAGTTTCCTTCAAATGTTTTCATAAACACTTTATGTGTTTAAAAACTCCTTATTACACTGTACATTTTATTCTGTATATTACATTTCAAACTTATTTACAATTGTGTTTCAAACAAATGTTCTTTATACTAAATTGTTTTATCAAACCCATGCCTTCGAAACCATTTTATAGATCGACATCAAGTCGATCTTTTCTTAGAAAATATTTATGTTCAAAGGTTTTACAAATCTTATTTTATGCTTTTATATTATAAATTACATGCCTCTATATGTATAGTTATATAAGAAATGTTTAAAAGACTTAGGAAGGCTATCCACCCTATTTCCTTTTTCTCGATTTGGATGTGGTCTGGTGGGATATCGGGTACTCGTCCGAAGGTCGTTTAAATATTAGTTATATATCATGTGTACATATATAGTCATAAAGGCCCTTCCAGTTCATCCCATGCCCTTGGGTAGCAAGGGTATACATCCATGTCCATACGTACCAGTTAGATTACTAGTAAACTACCATATGGGTAGTTTAGGAAGATACTAGAACTATTACTAGAACACAATATCATACTATGAGTCAGTTCATTCATGAGTCAATACTTACTACTATGAGAACATATACAACTATACTAGAGAATAACATATACAGCTATACTAGAGAAGAACATATACAGCTATACTAGAGAAGAACATATACAACTATACTAGAAAGAGAACATATACGACGATACTAGAACGAGTACATTACTATACTTGCTAGGTAGAGAGCACGTACATTACAACTAGAACCGTTCATTACATTACATATATAGGAATACGTTAATTATTATGATATGTATCGGAGCATGCCTTAAATGTCATGGCCCGAGTTGTAGCCAGAGTCTCTTGAAGGGAGAGCATGAGTTTGCGTATAGATCTATACTGGATTGACTATCCTACACCTTGCTGCTAACTACAGCCGGACCTACAGGTCTGCGGGTGCCAAACGTCATTCCTTATTACGACATTCTTATGTCGTTGTTACCAGTCAATAGTATGGTACAATTAATCACATGATGCCTTAATATAAATCCGGTTTAAGGTAGTTAGTACAGCAGTAGTTCCTATAATACAACACTACAATACTACTTTAATTTCCCCTTTTCACATTTTAGTGATCATTTCACTTAAACATTAAATGTAAAAACTATATTTTATAAATGATAGTTACACTTGGGAAAATTACACACTTTTACAGGAAACGAACATTTAGAACAGTTAAGTCTTGGTAGAAGACTACATTGAGAACAGTTAGGTCTTGGTAGAAGACACCCTTATATAATAGTAGGAATCATAGGGATTTCTAGAGTTTTTAAAACGTTTACAGTTGTTTTACAAACATTTTTATACTTACAGTTCATTTACATTTTCCATACTTACAGTTAATAAACTTACAAATTCTTACATACAAATTAAGCCACTAAAATACTTATGATCTCACCAGCTTTAAAGCTGATACTCGCTTTCAAAATTACTTGTATCCTCAGGTCATCATAGACAGGTACCGATGCAAGGAGAAAGGAAGATGGAGCTTGTTCAAGACTCATCTTTCATTTTGATTTATGCTTTAGTGTTTATCAAAATTTGACAGAACACACTTGTATAATAATTCTATTATTAATGCAATGGATGATGTTGTTGCTTGTTTACTACTTTACATTGTTGTGATACTGTACATGATGTCCTCCGCCCCAGAACGTTTCCGCCGTTCTTGATTTTGGGGTGTGACAAAAACCACCACAAACTTCTCGTCTTCTCCACCACAACACCAACACCATGCTTTCACATCATGGACTGTGAAGCACCCGATGATGGTTTAACTGCCAGTCGCCCTTTCCATTTGAGGTGGCCACTCATAAAAACATGACACTTCTAACATCTTTCAGTGGACTGGTTTGCGTAGGCATAACATCCTGTGGTGAATACTCTCATCTCATATTATGGAATCCACTGACAGATGACTATACCAAGTTAACTAAACCTCATGACAATTCTCTCAAAGATTGCTACAACCAAAGCGGAAAAGCATTCAGGTTGTATTACAACTCTTCTGACAATGACTTTAGGCTTCTACGTGTAACACAAGATTACGATGCTTACATATACTCGTTGAGATTCGACACATGGAGAAAGATCGATAATGATTCAATTGACGAATTCAAACGTAAATCCAACCGAAAACAAGAAAGTTGGTGGCCAAGTACTCCTCTAAATGAAAAACTATATTTCTTAAAATACACGATAGACCCCTTAGTTCAACTATCGTATTATTCAGTAATAAAGTTTGACACAAACACTGAAAGATTCACAAAGATATCAACTCCTTTTTTTGGAAATGTGGAGGTAACATGCTTGAGTCACCAAGGTTGCATTCATCTATATGTGATCGATGTTGTCAACTTTAAGGGATGGGGTTTAGAGTTGTGGAGGATGGATGGGGATGGAGACTGGAAGAAGGTGCAGGGTATAGTTTCTGATAACGTATTCATGGTAAATATACATCCACTGCACTTAATGAAGGATGGAAATTGCCTCACATATTCAGGATCTGAAGATTTGGTGTATAAAATAGATTTGGGTTGCCATTTGGAAAGTATTTCATGCATGTTTAAAGCTCATGGTTTGGATATATCTCCAGCTGGGAAATACATTGAATCTTTGGTGTCCCCTAATTGATACAATTAAGTCTCTAGCTTTTAGCCTTGATTTGTTCGTTCTTCTTATAATCTTATTTGTTGATTTTGTTTTTTATGGGCTTGATGAAGGGCTTGTTGAGGACCATGAAGAAGAAGAGGTGGTGGAACAAAATGGGCTTGATTTTCTGTCTGCATCGAAAATGAGAGAGAGAAGGAGAAACAGATGGGGAAGAAGATAAGGGCTTATGGGTTTGATGGTTTTAGGTATTATTTTCATCTCACGTGAGTTGCGGAAGAGGAGAAGGATATGAAAAAATAACTGTGTTTTGGTGTTTATTCGATTTGGATACAACTCCGGTTAGGTTAATTAAAGGGTTATAAATCGTGTTTACATTAATTAGTATTATTTGTGGTATTACTCATTTATCAAATTACATGTATATATAATCTTCCTACATACCTTCTAATCTTAAGAGTGATATAAATGATGGAAAGTGTAAAGGACTTTATCATTATTTATATATAGCAACACCTCAAATAACTATCATATTACAAAGTACCAACATATATCATGGTTGAATACAATGTACAATTGGAATTAGAATCCATGAGTTCCTTTGGCCAAATATAAGCTACAAGGTTGCAGCAATTATCAACTTTGTAGCAAGTCGTGTTCAACAAAGTTGAATAATGTTATACCATCTTCATTAGTACTCCAAATTGCATTCACATACATTTATAATGTTATAACCATCTTCAATCAAAACCTTCTATACATACCATTCCTTTGCCTAATTAACATAAAAATACTCATACCCCAATACAAAGATCAAAAAAAATCCTGCAATAATTGTGGATCAGACTCTCTAAAAATTATGTAATCTGGATAAATGTTGATCAAGCTCTCAATTTTATAGTACATCCAACTAAGCAAATTTGGTTAACCTTGGTAGTTATGAAAGATAGTTATTTGAAAGTTAATTTGTTAGTCAATTCCGGAAGTTATAGATTAGTTATCAAGGTAGTTAATAGTTAGTTATTTATGAAGAGTAACAATGGTTGTTAAAGGTTATAATGGTTAGAAAAGTTGTGCCAGATGTATGTAATCAGTAGTGATTGTTATTAATACAGTTGTAACATTTTCTTGGTGATATTGTTGTTTGTTTGTTTGATGTTGGTGTACCTGTGTGCAACAATTTTGAAGAAAAATGTTATGGATATCTGGATGTAACATGACAAATTGAAACCATCAGGTAGACATTTCAACGAACACGTTACAGACATTGATTAGAACCATATATAACCATCAAGTATGATGCTACTTTCCGTTTTCAAATTGAATGTATTCTAAAGTCCCAGGATTTACCAAACAATGTTAACTTCAAGTCATCAATAGATCATCTTGTTCTAGTATAGGTTTCATACTGCCAGAGGAAGAGTCATGAGAGAAGATAAGGGGCCATGAACTGAAACCTGCAAAGGGACTTGAGTGGATGAAATCATGGCTGAGGTAAGGACGACAGGGACCTGTGGTACTGATGCTAAATATTTTCCGAGATAGGGGCCGGCATCCTCAAGCTTCTTTAAATTACTTTGAAATCTATGTCATAAAATCAAATGAAATTAGTAATCTCAAACTGAAATAAAAAAAACCATAAGCAAATCGAGGGAAAAAACTATTGCGATTATATATTGGATCCGAAAGTGATCGGAGGGCGGAAAACAGGTTAGTCGTCGGATCTTGAAACCAATTTTCGCACGGACAAAAGAATGGGCGGCAGTTTCACAAGAATCCGTCGATGATGGAGAGGAAACACTACATGACCCAATGTTATTGGCTAAAACGAGCTTTGACCTATATCAACTTGCTGTATATGAGCTATGAAATAGAACACTACTACCACACATATATATTGGAGGAAAAAAGGGAGAGTAAAAGGTGAAAACCTCATGAGTCAATTTGGTATCGTGTTAACCATCGTCTTAATTGGTAATTTCTTGCAATAAGATCTTCAGCATGTGTGATTATATAAGTGTAGTGCATCTCGGGCTGTTCAGTTCCAAGTTCCATGGCGAAATTAGAGGAAGCGAACAAGTTGGGAACGGTGATTGGGATAGATCTAGGGACTAGTTATTCCCGTGTCGGCGTTTACAAAAATGGTCAAGTTGAAATCATAGCAAACGACCATGGAAACTGTATCACTCCATCATGGGTGGCGTTTAGGTTGATCGGTGAGACTGCAAAGAATCAAGCAACCAAAAATGCCCACAAAACCATATTTCATGTTAAGCGACTAATTGG
Source organism: Lactuca sativa (assembly GCF_002870075.4). Taxonomy (NCBI): domain Eukaryota; kingdom Viridiplantae; phylum Streptophyta; class Magnoliopsida; order Asterales; family Asteraceae; genus Lactuca; species Lactuca sativa. The sequence goes on along the minus strand of NC_056628.2, from coordinate 12,768,468 downwards.
AAGAAAGTAATTAACTTTTCAAATATTCTATATAAATCTTGATAGATATTGGTATCATAATTTTTGTAAAACGTATTACTTAATTAGAATCGAGTCTTTTGTATAACAGGTTCGAGGACAAAGAAATACAGGAGGATATGAAACTTGTTCCTTACGAACATGGATGGAAAGCCTTATATCGAAGTCAAACTTAAAGATGGTGAAACTAGGGTTTTTAGTCCTGAAGAGATCAGTGCTATGATTCTAACCAAGATGAAGGACACCGCATAAGCGTTTCTTGGAAAGAAAATTAAAGATGTTGTTGTCACTGTTCCTGGTTAGTAAGTTAACAACATGACAAATCGAGAATTAAGTTTTGGAACCTTTTAAGGATTAATTTGCTTTTCGATATTTCATGCAGCATACTTTAACGATGCACAAAGGCAAGCTACAAAGGATGTTGATGTAATCGCTGGACTGAATGTCATTAGAATCATCAATGAACCTACTACAGCAGCAACTATGGCATACGGGTTAGATAAGAAACATGGAGAGAAGAACGTATTGGTTTTTGACCTTGGTGGAGGCACATTTGATGTTAGTATCTTGTACATTGATAACGACCTCTTTGAGGTTCTTGCCACAAATGGAGATACCCATCTTGGAGGTGAGCAATATATTACATGAGGTGTTTTCATGTAGATATCTTTCATTCTTTCTTTTGGATGTGGCTCCCCATACGCTTAGTATTGAAACCATTGACGGGATGATGACCAAATTGATCCCCAGGAACACCGTCATCCCAGTCAAGAATCCCAAGTGTTTACGACCCTACATGATCAACAAACCGCAGTCTTGATTCCAGTGCATGCATTTAATTTTTCTTTTTCCGTTCATCGATCTTCTTTAAGACCTAGTAAATTTGAGATGTTTATATGTTTTGTAACAGGTTTTTGAAGGTGAAAGAAATCTTACAAAGGATTGTAGGCTTCTTGGGGAGTTTGATCTTACTAGCATTCCTCTGGCACCAAGGGGAACCCTGAAAATCAAAGTGATATTCAAAGTAGATGCCAAAGGTATCTTGAACGTGGAGGCCGAGGTTGTGTGACCTGGTAAAGCAGAAAAGATCAAGATCACAAACAATAAAGGGCGATTGATCCAAAAAGATATTTGGCGAATGGTTCATGAAGCAAAAGAGTTTGCCGAGGAAGACAAGAAAGTTAAGGAAATCATAGATTCTTGTAAAGCGATTGGAACTTGTGTGTGCAACTTAAAGAACCAAATGAATGACAAAGATATATTGGCTGACAGTTGGAGTGCAGTGAGAAAGAGAAGATGGAAACGACAATGACCGAGTCTCTCGAATGGATGGATGATAACCAGATGGTGGAGAAGGACTGCGATGAGAAACTGAAACAGTTGTAAGGCGTATGCAATCCAATCATAACGACTTGTATGGTTAAAGGATGAAAATGTAATTTTGATCAAACTCAATTTAGTTCGCAATAGCCGGTAGATAGCTGGAAGTTGTATCTTTTATTTGTATATAAGTGTTCGGCAAATATAGTTGTAAACTTTTAAAACATGTAAAATCACATAAAATGGCATCTTTGTAAAATATAAAGTAGAAAAATATTTTTTTTTAATAAAAAATAATTAAGTCAATTTGCAAAAATATAAAAGAATTTTTTCTTAAACGCTACATGAACTAGTTTTTGGATTTTGGGTGTATTGTTTAAGATAAAAACTATAAGCTCCTACATTCAAACGAAACTTTTTTTCGAGATTTTTTTTAATAGATAAAAGATAAAAGCTCCCAAAAGTTGTGTGTGGAACACGTCCCAAATCTCAAGCTTGGCTCGATTATAAACTCGAGTAGATTTCTAAACATTTTTTAGTCAACTTTGTCTATTATCACTAATTGCCTCGACTCAAAAACCCAAGCCTTGGTGAAGACTTTGAACTATAAATTAAGGAATCATAATTTTTTTTAACCTAAAGAAACAAAAATGATGTCATATTTTTTTTCTAGTATATTGTTGGACGCAATACCTATAGGTAGACATTTTATGTAGTGCAATTGATGTGAAATGTCATAAATATAAAAACGAACACCACTTGAATAATAGGGACCACAAAACCGAACAAAAAGTGGTAACCAAACAAAACAAAATAGTCGAATACAATAGGGTCCATCACAAAAATTCATAAAGGTCAAGCAACCAGGATGAACGATAAAGAAACTTTGAAACCACCGTGAGAATCTATAAAGGTGTAGCATCCCCAAAAAGGAGGTATAACTTCTCAGACTTTAACCTTTTATATATATGTCAAGTTTGGTCCTTATGTTGAAAAAGGTGGCATTTGAGTACGCGGGGCGTACGTATGTGTACACTCAGCGTACTCATGCACTTAGCTTGATCGTGGAGGTCACCTAGTACATTTGGCGTACCAGAGGGTACGCTAGGCGTACTAGGCTCATAATGAAACCCTAATACCTCATTGTGTCCCTATTTAAATAACATGATGGCTTCATTCCTAGCTACCATTACCAACCTCCAACCTCCTCCCAAACCCTAACCTCGTTCCTCTAGTTTGTGTGAGTGTAACCCATTTGGGTGTTCTTATGAAGCTTTTGGTGGAGAATGAACCTTGAAGGAAGGATAACTTGTGCTTCTAGCTCTTGGATTTGAGTTCTACTTCAGTTTGTGCATCTTCCAGAGGTATCAAGTTCAAAACTTGTTCATTTTTTGTTCTAGTTCTTGTTTTGGGTCATTTTTAGGGTTTTATGTCCCAAGTATGGAACTTTGTGAGTTTGGTGAACTCCAGAGCTATTCTTCTGTCCTTTTAGGTGTATTAGAGTGTTTTAATCCATAATAATGAGTGCTTGGACGTCTTAATCTCTCCATGCATGAGTTGTATGGTCTTTTGTGTTAAGAAAGTTAGACTTTTGGGGATTGGCTCTTGTCCAACCATGCAAAGGCTTAAAGTCAGCAACTTTATGAATCAAGAGGCCTTATTTAGCTCAGATCTATAGTTGGAATGTTTGTCTTAGCGGATTAAGACCAAGTGAAATGGAAAAGGGGAGTTTGAGGAGTACGTCGTGCGTACTCCCAGCTACGCGTAGCGTAGCATTGAGGATATACGTCGCATGCTCAGCCAGTAGTACGCCCAACGTAGAGGGTTGTACGCTGCCCAACGTACTCGTTGGGCGTTGACTTTTGAGTTTTTGGTCAATTTGTGGACTTTTGGCCAAGGATGGGCAAAATGGTCTTTTTATCCTCGTGGGATTTAGTAGAGAGGCTCGGTCTTGCATTTTGGGGTTATTAATATTAATTATTAATTAGAGTTATATGTGACATATTTTAGGCTGAGTCTAGACCGGCAGTTCGGGTGCGAGATTCATTGTTTTTTGTGTGAGGTGAGTCTTCTCACTATACTTACATGTATGGTAATTTATGTGTGACCGGAGGGTCTTATTCGTATTATTGACCGGAGGGTCTTATTTGCTTATACTGAAATATGTGTTATTATGCATTCTGTCTGTGTGACTTATGTTATATTATTATGTGTATATATTGAGTTATGACCGGATGGTCCATACCGAGACGTGGGACCGAAGGGTACTTATCGAGACATAGCCATGAGAGGCTTATTTATTTATGTATTTGTGTATGTGGTATTTTGGGGTAACTCAGTAAGCTTTGTGCTTGCAGTGTTGATGTAAATGTGTTCCGCTACATGTCAGGATCGCGGAAAGGTGTCGACATGATTGTACACACTCGTCTGCTAATGGGGATATTTGTGGATTCTTGGATATTCTGACTTTGTTTTATGATGTTATGTAATTGACAATTATATTTGACATGAGATGGTGTTAAAAACTATGTTTTAGGAATCTTAAAAATGAAAATTTTGTTTGAAAATTTTGAGTGTTACAAAAGGTCAAGCCAGAAAAGTTACACCGACAAGCGTCGATCAGACCTGGAGTTCCAGGTCGGGAATATAGTTCTCCTGAAAGTGTCGCCTTGGAAATGCATCATTCAATTCAGGAAACAGGGCAAGTTGGGCCCGAGATTCATTGGTCCGTTCAGGGTTGTAGCCCGGGTGGGCAAGGTGGCGTATAGGTTGGATCTGCCAGCCGAACTCAGCTAGATCCACAACACCTTACACGTCTCTCAATTGCGGAAGTGTTTGGTAGATGAATCGGCAGTGGTGCCTTTGGAGGATATTCAGGTCGACGACAGCCTGACTTACATCGAGCGGCCTGTGGCAGTCCTCGACAGGAAGTCGAAGGATCTAAGGAACAAGAGGGTGGAACTTGTAAAGGTGCAATGACAGCACCGGAAGGGATCATAGTGGACTTGGGAGCCGGTGGAAGAGATGATGGAGCACTACCTGTTCCAGGATCGAGCAGCAGACTTCGAGGATGAAGTCTAAAATAAGTGGGGGAGATTTGTAGCACCTGGTTCCTGGTACGTACTCCTTGTGTATAATATTTTAATTTTGTGCATTTTTTTGCCTTGGACTCGGCGAGTTGAAGGACCAACTCGCCGAGTAGGAGCGGGATAAGGCACGGGGTTTGAACTTTGGACTCGCCGAGTCGGTCCCCGGACTTGGCGAGTAGACCCTGTTTGGACAAAAACCCTAATCCGGGTGTTTGCACCCTATTTAAACGCTCTAACTTGGCCTCTTCATCCCTAACACTTCCAGAGAGCTGTAGAAAGAAACCCTAGCCCCCATATTGTTCTTGAGAGTGATTTTGGCTTTGTGGAGAAGGTTTGGAGCTTAGAGGAAGGAATAGGAGGTTGAAGTGTGCAAGGAGGGGAAGTAGATCTGGAATCTACACTGTGAGGAGCATCCATTAAGGTAGAAAAGTTCTTACCTTGATCACTAGTTCATTAGATCCCCTTTTTGTCCCAAGTTAGTGGTTTTCAAGCCCTAAAACCTCAAACTCTATGTATTATGCTCTAAGTTCTGAAAGGACTTTAGATTGGTATCTTATGGACATCTTAGAAGTATAAAGTCTCTGCGGTTGGAGTTATTGAGGTCCCTTTTGAGTGTATGACCTCTTAAAGAGCTTGGATTTGCCTTCTTGAGCTTATAGGGCCATGCATGCATGTAAAGTTTGCAACTTTACGTGATAAGCATGCCCTAGGAGCATGGATCTATGGTCTTGAAGCGTTGCATGTCTCAGATTTGGTCTGTATGGGAAGTGGGTCGAAGGGACTCGACGAGTCCCAAAGTGGAACTCGGCGAGTTCTATGAAGATGGTCTTAGACTCGGCGAGTTGGATGAACAACTCGGCGAGTCCTATGAAGATTGCCTGGAACTCGACGAGTTGTTCTTCAAACTCGGCGAGTCATATGAACTTTCACTAAGAAAGAGGGGTTTAAGTGTTGAAGGTCCAACCCTTCGTATCTGCACGCGAAATTAGCAATTTAACATGTAGCAATAGTCCCAGAACTCCAAATCCTCTTAAGGGATGCTCTGGTGAGGATTTGGAAGCGAGTAGGAGGTCTGCTCGTGGGACTCGACGAGTTGTTCTTGGATTCGGCAAGTCGGACCACAAGTCGATTCTATAAGTCCCGAGTGGTGAGTTAAGAGTGACTCGGTGAGTGGGAAGAGGGACCTGGCGAGTAGGATCGGGTTAGTAGGAGAAGGACTCGGCGAGTCTGTGCCACGACTCGGCGAGTCCAGTCAACTGGAAGTTGACTTTGACCAAGGAGTTGACTTTAGACTTGGGTTGGGTCAGTCAATTGACCAAGGGTATTTATGAGTGGCTAATCTATGTTTATGGATTTGTAGCCGGAGGATTACCGGTGCAGCAGCCAGACGTCTAGCAGTCAGACTTTCGGTAGCTACTTTTCGATGTGAGTTACCTTCCAGTAGCGGTGGGTCTACGACCACAATGTCGACCCACCAGTAGGAGTTGTATGATAGATGATTTTCTCTGTGATATTCATCTGGGGTTGCTACTACCTGTGTTATGTTTATGTGTTATTATGATATGTTGCTATGTGATATGTGTTATGTGGTATTAGTAGGGGGTGAAATAGTCTCCAGTATCCGGTCGTAAGGACCGAAGGGGAGGCTAGCACCCATATATGCTAGGCAGTATCCTCCGGTCGTAAGGACCGAAAGGGAGGCCAGCACCCAGATATGCTAGGCAGTATCCGGTCGTAAGGACCGAAGGGGAGGCCAACACCCAGATATGCTAGGCAGTATCCGGTCGAGAGGACCGAAGGGGTAGGTCGGGCACCCAGATATGCCCGACAGTATATTTATGTTATGTGATTATATGGTATGTGGTACAATGGGGGAACTCACTAAGCTTCGTGTTTACAGTTTTCAGTTTTGGTTTCAGGTACCTCTTCTTGAAGGGGAAGGAGTTGGCGCGGTAGCGGCCCATCACACACACGGCTAGTATTCCGCACTACGAGACCCTCCTGGGAATTTGTACTCTGACATTATTATGTTTTATAAAATGTTTTTCAAGACATGCGATAACTTTTATGAAATGATATGAATGGTGAACGTTTTAATTCTAATGTTTGCAAAGTATATGTTTTAAAAATGAAATTTTTGGCTCGAATTTTTGGGATGTTACAGGGTGACACCAAAGTTTGGATGTATTTCCCGGTTGGACATGTATCCAAGCCACGAGCAGAAAACGATCATGATAAGTTTTTGGTATTTGTGGCCAAATCTATTTTGTAAACCAAACCTTCAGAAATGGAATGAATGAGGCAATTTCCATCCATCATTAAGTGTAGTGGTTTTATACACATTGAATTCAGTATCGGATCAGAAACCACCACCTTCTTCCAATCTCCTCCATTTCCATCCATCTTCCACAGCTCAACACCAAATACTATAGAATTCAATCTAAAGACACTATAGACTCCATATACATTAATGCACCCTTGGTGATTGAAGCAAGTTATTACATCTGGAACTCCAAAAGAGGGAGTTGCTATCTCTGTGAACTTCTCTGTGTTTGTGTCGAACCTTTGTAACATCCATAAATTTTATGCCAAATTTACACTTTTTCAATCATAAATAAAACCCCAATAGTATTGTTTACAAAAATGTTTTCAAATCATTATTCAATTAGAGTGTCCTAAAAGTCAGATCATAAGGATGAGGAGCGGTACGGTCACACATTCGCCTTGCCATGATCTCCCGAAGTACCTGAAACAATAACTGTAAACTGTAAGCCCGAAGGCTTACTAAGCTACCCCCAAAATACCAATATCACACTGATAATATCATATCAGTAATAATCAATCAATCAACATGCATACTGGGCCATCGGCCTGACTGGACCGCCCTATAGGGCCTACAGTCTAACTGAATCTATACCGAGCCTTCGGCATGACTGGACTGTCACGTGTGCCTACAGTCTCCCCGGACCGCTCATAGGGTATGTTGGCCTTCAACACAAAGCAGGATCGCCTCTACCCAACCAACAAGCAAATAATCATGTGCGCAGAACTAACATATACTGGCATATACAGACATCAAATATATTTATCTTATGGATCATCAATCATAGAAATCTCTCATAACTAGAGCACATGCCCAACAGGCCACTAACATACCAATCCCTAAGGATCATAAAAACATAACATACTCTCTACCCTGATTTCGATCTATCAGATCATAATCGCATATATCATAACATAACCATAACAACTAAAGGGTCGGCCTTGGTGCCTTAGACCCTTTTGATATAGTGAGGATAACTCGCCTTGCAGATGTCGACTCGGTAAATGAACTCCAAATCTCGGATCACTGCCAAAAACTCCACCACCTATTACCTTAATACAATCATACCCATCAGTTCCCAACCTTTCAAGGTACTCCATAATCCAACTAGTCAACCATTGGTCAAAGTCAAAGTCCTCAGTCAAGGTCAACAGTCCATGTTGACCCTTACTCGTCGAGTATGGCTACTCGCCGAGTTCCTTGAAGTACTTGTCCACTCGCCGAGTCACCAGAGTGACTCGTCAAGTTCCTTTGGTTTACGATCGAACTCTAAGGCCACTCGTTGAGGTTCCTTCTTGAACCTCGACGGTTACACACGCATACATAAATTGGGGAAACTTCAACCGATTCGCCGAGTTGTTCATACAACTCGTCGAGTTCTATGACAATCTTCATCAGACTCGCCGTGTTGTTCATCCAACTCGTCGGGTCCAGGTTCATATGACTGGCCGAGTCGACCTTGCGACTCGCCGAGTTCCTTCAGTCCTTAAGCCATACAGACTCTTTTAAGCCATGCAGTGGCTCCAAATTACTGATCCATGCTCTTAAGACATGCTTTTCACGTAAAGTTGCAAACTTTACATGCATGCATAGCTAAAAAGGCTCTTAATGTCAAATCCAAGCTCATATTGGGGTTTCATACTCAAGGAAAGCTTCATACATGGTCAAACTCGGAGCTTTATGACTCTAAGACCCAAGAAGGGTCCAGATCTGAAGCAAAGAAAAGAAGAGAAGAGAAAACAAAGTAAGAAGAGAAAAGAAAAGAAAAGAAAGGAAAAAAAAAATTTGTCTTTCGTGCTCCCGAGTTAGAGAGAAATGGAAGAAAAGCTAAGGATGCGTTTGGCTGTGGAAAATTTTCCAAGAAAAACAAAAATTTTGAAAACGCGTTTGGTTCGTTGAGTTTTCCAAAGTTTTCTAAGAAAACAAAAATTTTTCAGCTTTCCAAATTGTATGTAAATTAAAAAAGTGATTATTACAGTTTTTCAAAGTTTTCCAAATTTCTAAGATGAAAAATGAAAACTCCATCCGTTCCAACCAAACGCGTTTTCATTGAAAATTAAAAATGAACACTCAACCCTATTTTCTGAAAACATTTTCATAGAAAATGAAAACAGTTTCCCACAACCAAACGCACCCTAAACATTTTGTTCTTTCTTTTCAAATCCTTCCAAATCGGAAGAAAAGTTAGGAGGGAAAGTGATCATTCCATTTACTTCCACTTCTTTCCTTAATGAAACTCGGAAACACCAATTTCTCTTACTTTCCTTTCACTTTCACCAATTTCATTTCTTTTCTCTCCTTAAGTTGAACTTTGGAGTCGGGTGTTAGAGATATCACCTCATTTACCGAGCAAAATGAAGATGACGACCTAAACAATGGACGAAGACTAAATCTAAATAAATAAAACAAAGACGATAAAAAATATCGTATATATTAATAAATTAAATTAGGTGTCTTATTTTTTATTTTTTGTATGAAATATAATAAAAATATATATTTAATTGGTGTTAAAGAATTGTTGTAATTTTTTTCATATTAATTTCAAATTAAAACAAAAAAAACCCAAACAACGTGATAAACCGGTTTTTGGATCCGGTTTATGTTCGGATCCAAACCACGCATTCGGTTCGATTCTTTCTGTTTGTCCAATTCTAATCTGAAGGCCTTCCTTGAGTTGACACAACTTTGAACAAGAATAATGGACTCGAATAGTATTGGGTGACCCATTGACTCCAAATGTTTTTTTTCCCTTTCGGCCCACAACTGCAGAAGGTGCAATCCAGCCACTTCTCGCAAGTCGAAAGGGTTTACGATTTGTTTTGTTTATCGTCTTTCATTATCTGCCGGAATATCAGTTGCCGGTGAATTAGGTTGAAGGGCAAAATGACTGAAGTAGCTAGCAACGTTGTTCACGAAGTATTAGGTCCAAGAGCACAGGATCTAGACCAGCCAATCATCGATTACATAATTAACGTCCTCGCGGATGAAGATTTTGATTTTGGATTTGAAGGCGAAGGTGCCTTTGATGCCATTGGAGAACTTCTCGTTGATTCCGGCTGCGTTACCGACTTTGATGAATGCCACTCTGTATGTACTTGTAATTATTTCGTTTTTTTATTGCTTTTTCGTTAATTTTGTTCTGTATTCACTTACAGTTGTTAGTTACGCGTAGTTTTACAGCATACTTTATTTGGTCATTGTTATCACTTTGTCTAATTTATGGCAAAGATAGATAGCTTAGCTGAAAGTACACAATTACTGATAACTAAATGGTAATCAGCTCAAACTGCATAGCCTCCACTCAAATTAGACAGTCTTTTCATTTTTGGTTTGATCATCCCTAACTAATCCAGCTTTTCGGATAATAATTACGTTAGTTTTGTGTGCCACACTGCCATTTATAGGAATTCAACTACTACTCTACTCCCCTGATTGAATCACTTCATTGTAAACAAATATATTTTCAATCTGATACACACAAAAGCAAGATTTGTTATTGACTTGTCATTACTCCTCAAACAATATTTATAGATTTGTAGCAGACTGTCTGAGAAATTCGGAAATCATGGTTTGATCAAAATAAAACCAGCAGTTAGAAGCCTTGCTACACCATTTAGAATGAACGAAGGAATGGATGAAGAGAAAGCTCCAAAAAGGAAACCTGAGCCAGTAGATGGTCCTCTGCTAACTGAACGTGACAAAATCAAGCTTGAAAGGAGGAAGAGGAAAGACGAGCGTCAAAGAGAGGTATTTCTTATGTTATTGACTATTATGATTTATGACCGGATATAGCAGGTCATAATGGTATAAAGAGGACCAAGTTCTTTTAACAACCAAGCCTGCTATATTAATCAAACTGATACTTACATTAACCCTTGTGGAAGTTATATCATTGGTTACAAATTACACCTGTTAGAGCTTACACGTAATAAATCAACTAGGCTCTATAGACTTAAAAATGTTGGTACAATAATATCTGAGCATTTGTCTTGATTCAAGGAGTGTAGTTAGTTTTATTTCTATGTTGTCATGTATAATTCCTATTTGTTGATTGATCAGGTGCAATACCAAATGCATGTAGCAGAAATGGAAGCAGCAAAGGCTGGAATGCCTGTTGTATCAGTAAACCATGACAATACTGTTGAAGGACCTTCAGTTAGAGATATTCATATGGAGAACTTCAATGTCTCTGTTGGTGGACGTGAACTTATTGTTGATTGTACTGTAACGCTTTCTCATGGAAGACACTATGGTGAGTCTTATTTTCAAGAAATCAGGACTTAATGTGTTTTTTTTTTTAATGTTCATAGCATCATGATGTGATCATGTGATACATTCTTTACAGGGCTTGTTGGTAGAAATGGAACAGGAAAAACAACTTTCTTAAGGTATATGGCTATGCATGCCATTGAAGGTATTCCTAAAAACTGTCAGATATTGCATGTGGAGCAGGAAGTTGTTGGTGATAACACGTCAGCATTGCAATGTGTTCTTAATTCTGATGTTGAGAGAGCACAGCTGTTGCAAGAAGAAGCCCGTTTGCTAAAAATACAGGTTTGGTTTTGCTCACATGTGCAATGTCTTTACTCTTTTTTTCTATAAAGACAAAAAATTTTATGATAATTGTAGAGAGATGCTGAATTGGAGGCTGAAGAAAAGAAGGATCCGAATGGGTTAAATGTAGACGATGGAATGGCTCAGAAGCTTGAAGTGATATACAAAAGGCTGGAGTTCATTGATGCATATACTGCGGAAGCCCGTGCTGCTTCTATTCTTGCGGTTGGTTTCTAATTTGTTTGATTTAGTGATTAGTTTTACATTTTTTTTTGTTATATGAGTTGTGGGTTATGATCTTTATTAATTAATAATAATAATTATGTGAGGGTTTCAGGGTCTGAGTTTTACACCAGAAATGCAGAATAAGCCAACAAAAGCTTTTTCTGGAGGATGGAGGATGAGAATTGCTCTTGCTCGCGCACTTTTCATTGAGCCTGATTTGTTACTACTTGATGAACCTACAGTATGCCCCCCTCCCCCTCTCTTTCATAATTTAGGGTCTGTTTGGTTGGAAGGAATGGAATTGGATTCCTTCAGGAATGGTTTGTTCCATTCCATCAGGCAAGACAAACTTCTTTTTTTCATTCAAATGGGATGAACCATTCCATTTGTTCCCTGATCCATCCTACAAAACACCACCTTACATCTTTTAGACAATAAAATAAATCTTTTATTTTTTGTGCAGAATCATCTTGATCTTCATGCAGTATTGTGGTTGGAAGCTTACCTAACAAAATGGCCAAAAACATTTATTGTTGTTTCTCATGCTAGGGAATTCTTGAACACGGTAACACTTTTCTGCCCTAATATTCTTGTCCCATAAACTTTATATTTTAATTATTTAAAATCCATTGTTATAATCAAAATCTTGTTTCTTGCAGGTAGTTACAGATATATTGTATCTTCAAGGGCAAAAACTGACTGCATACAAAGGAGACTATGATACATTCGAGAGGACACGAGCTGAACTTCTTAAAAACAAACAGAAAGCCTTTGAATCAAATGAGCGTTCAAGGGAACATATGCAGGTTTTTCTTTTGCTTTATTTAATAATAATTAAAAAAAGAAATGGAGAAAAACTATGCATGTATTTTTTTTTTCTCTTTTAACATTTTTTTTTCTCTTATACTATTGCAGTCTTTCATTGATAAATTTCGTTACAATGCGAAACGTGCATCTCTGGTTCAATCTAGAATCAAGGTAAGGGTTACAAAAATCATCCTTATACTTTCTCATTTTTACCACATTTAGTCCAAAACTAAAAACTTCTTAAAGTTTGGTCCTTATTATAAGGTTCCATATCGATTTTGGCTTTGGAATCTTGAAATAGGGACCAAAACTGAAAAATGTTTTGGTTTTAGATTAAGCATGGTAAAACTTATAAAGCACAGGGACCAATTTTATAATTTATTTTATAAATGATCAGTAACTCTAACTCATAATATAATCATTTTTGTTGACTAATTTCAGGCACTGGAACGTTTAGGACACGTTGATGAAGTGGTGAATGATCCTGAGTATGTGCCACTACTGTCTCTTTGATATATTTCACACTTTTTATTTATTTATTTATTTATTTTTTATCTAATATATTTTTTTGTGTGTATGCAGTTACAAGTTTGAGTTTCCTACACCAGATGATAGACCTGGCCCACCTATTATAAGTTTCAGGTTTGTTGTTATTAAAATACTAAAGTATTGATGTAATATTTGTATCTGCTTAGTTATGTTTAAGTTATAATTTTTTTTTTGTTTTTTTAAATGTGATGATAGTGATGCTTCATTTGGGTATCCTGGAGGCCCAATACTGTTCAGGAATTTGAATTTTGGAATAGATTTGGACAGCCGTGTAGCAAGTAAGGATAATCCTTGTTTAGAATTGTGTTGTATAAATTTCATTTTGTAACTATTTTTATGCAAATTGATTTTCAGTGGTGGGGCCCAATGGTATTGGTAAGTCTACCATACTTAAGTTGATTTCAGGAGAGCTTCAACCAATCTCAGGAACAGTTTTTCGTTCGGCTAAGGTAAAACCCTAAACCCTAATCCCTAATGCAGAAATTGAAGAGGGAATGGAATAAAGCTTTAGAAACAGAATGAATAAAATCATGTTTGTTTGTGACAAAGGAATGGAATTGGAATGTGATTCCCTTTCTTGGGCTGATTTTCATAGAAAAGGGGAGAGAGGGATGTTATAAATTACTTTTTTATTCTATAATCTTCAGTAACATGAATGCTTTTAAAAAATTCATGTGTTCAGGTTCGTATTGCTGTGTTCAGTCAGCATCACGTTGATGGGCTTGACCTTACCTCCAATCCTCTTCTATACATGATGCGTTGCTTCCCTGTGAGTTATGCTCTTTAATTCAATGGACTAAATATCTTAATATATATATTTATATTAAATATATAATATATGTATCATGCTTATTAATGATTTTTTTTTTGTTGTGCCGCAGGGAGTGCCTGAACAAAAGCTTCGAGGCCACTTGGGTTCTTTTGGTGTTACTGGGAATCTAGCTCTTCAACCAATGTACACCTTGTCTGGTATGTGTTTTTCTGAGTAAATTACATGTTTGCTCCCCGAGTATAGATTTTTGCATATTTGGTCCTAAAACATTCTCTTGCAGTTGAGGTTTTTGTAACATTTTTGGTTCCTGTTCCAAGCAAAATGACTATTTTTGGTCCTTAAGTATAGCCGAATTTTGCAATTTTAGTCCATTTGCTTGGAAGAGGGACTAAAAACGTTAAATAAGGATCGCAATTACAAGGGAACTTTTTAGGACCAAATATGCAAAAATCAACTATACACAGGGACGAGAAATGTAACTTAGGCTTGTTTGTTTTTCTTATTTGTGTGGACTGGAGCATGTTTGTATAACATGCACAGCTTCTTTAGAATTTGGACTTACTGTTGTTAGTGGCATCTGTCAGGTGGTCAGAAAAGCAGAGTTGCATTTGCAAAAATAACATTTAAAAAGCCTCACATCATTTTACTTGATGAGCCGTCAAATCATCTTGTAAGTTTCAATCATTACTTTCTTTTTTATTCCATACAGAATGAATGGTCTGTCTCTTGCATCTGTGTCTATGGTTGTCAATCAGTCAATGAGTTGACTATTTGACTGTTGTACCCTTTTATCCCATTGAGATTACAGGATTGGGTAACTTTATGCATCTGTTAGTATTTAGTATTAGTATTATGTGAGATATGACACCCTCATTGTGCTTTGTGGGATATCACTATATATTTTTATAAACCTTTTTATTACTTATATAATCCCTGGTGGGATCATTGGAATCATTGCTAACTTTTTTTTTTCCTTGAAAGCTTGAATTTTACCCTGAAAAAGAACTCCCTTTAGAATTCTTATTTGCTAAACAATACCTTCCATACATTCCATTCCTTCCAAAAATATTTTGGACATGTTTGGTTTGTTGAGAACGGAATTGGGTTTCGAAATTCCATTTTATTGCCAAATTAACGGAATTCAATTCTGTTGGAATCTTTCAAACTCCATAATTCATGAATTTCACCATTCCTAAAGGAGTTGCTCTTTTTTTTTATTAAAAGACCAAAATACCCTCGTTATATAATGTCAAATAAAGATATATACAATAAATAAAAATATATAAGAAAATATGAAAACTTATGTGGTAATTTGTAAATGCAGGATTTGGATGCTGTGGAAGCATTAATACAAGGTCTTGTTCTATTCCAAGGAGGGGTTCTCATGGTAATTAATTATACTCTAATTCACTTTAACTATTTATTTAACCTTTTTTTTTTTATATAAATATTTATTTTATTTTGCGGTGATAACTGATGAATGTATTAAAACTTTCAGGTGAGTCACGACGAGCATCTGATTTCGGGCAGCGTTGACCAGTTATGGGCAGTGTCGGATGGCAGGGTGACACCTTTCAATGGCACCTTCCAAGATTACAAGAAGAAACTACAATCTTCATAAGTTCCAATTATAATAATGTAAGTGTATTATGAGATTTTATTCATCGTTTTTCTTGTTTTATGTTAACAAAAGCTTTGACCTCTCAATTAATATTTATAGTAAAGAAGATTGTATCAACTATCAAGTTTTATTTATTATTTACCTTTTTGCCATCCATTTCTCTGCACAAGCTCCTAAGTTAGGCTTTAACAATTAAATATGTTATAATCACTTTATATACAGCTGAATGCACTCATGATCGTAGTGTTTCTGGAATTTAATAAATAATGATTGCATAAAACATGAAATTAATATCATTTTTTTTAAGATAATAGTATATTAGATGCGTAGGAATAGAAGGCATATTAACATCATCTCAAATTACATCACTCTATCAAGCTATTTATATTATCCATGTAATTAACATTTAATCATTTTTTTAAATCCAAATAAGCAAGGTAACCTGTAAACCCATAGTACTAGGTTATAATGGTAGTTTTTAAACAATTGAAAAGAGTTTAATAGTAAATCGTGTGTAAAAAAAATTGTGACTAAATATGTATTCAAAACGTAGTGACCTATTAGGTCATAAACATTTGTTTTTTTCAAACAATGTCCATTTTTATCTCTAGGGAATGCCCTCTGGAACTAGGCTGTAATATGACATATCATTGAGTCATATTTCTGACCCATGTGACACTAACTAACTTGATTTCAAGAACAGAGTAAGTAAGTCAAATATGATTGAAAATAGGAATGAAGCACTTGTTACTTGCCATCTTATAGGGGCAAAGTAAGTCGAGAGGGAGAGGCTTAGCGACATATTTATAGATGTCATCTCGACATATTGATCAATATTCATGTGTCATTTCGGGTCCTCGTATTTTATTATCCCAGTAAATGATCTTTCCTTGTATGTGAGTAAATTAATTACTCGCCAACACGGTTAAGACCATCTTGGCCCAAAACAACCAACTCCAAATTTCTCTTCATTTGAAGTGTTTTTGAGGTAGGCAAACGGAAGGAATCCAAAATTAGAGAGAGATTTGAAGTGAAATTGAAGTTATAGTTATAATCCCAACACTCTATTGTTTTTATCAAATTCGAAATCGATTCAATTATGTGATTCAACGAGTTTAGTATCGAGTTCTAATATTTAATGTTAATCTATGAAAAAATTAGATTAGGAAGCTTTGATTGCTGAAAATTTGAAACCCTAGCTTTATGAATTATCCATGAATTTGGATTTATAGGAATCTGATTTTGATCATGGATTATATAACATCCCATCTTTCTTTACATTTTAAACTCACGAAAAATGACACTATTGCACATAATGTTTTACTCTATTAATTTACAAAATTTGGTCCGGACGACATTTAGTCCACTAAGGAAGTTACAACTAACTATCATCAACCATAACGAAGTATATTACAGTTACAAAAAAACGGCACTATGTTAATAGAACCATAACATTTTGGTCTCGTGGATATAAAGATACCAGATAGGAAAATAGTGTTAATAAAGATAGATATCACTAACAATTTATAATGATTTTAACATAAACAATGTTGATGTTAACATGAAAATTTATTGAAGAAATATGTTTATGATATACTTATGAGAAAACGACTACTCCAATCCCCATATGTTATGAATCTTGGGGCCACAAAAAGAATGGCAATCATTGAAGAATAGTAGCATTCAATAATTACACTTTGATAGTGTATTTTAGTAGGATTAGGAGATAATGGGTCAGTGGAAATGAGTAATGCCAAGATTCTTGAAATATTTAAACATTCATATTATCATATACATGTTATTTTGATTTTGTGTGAACAGATTTTTGATATAATTTGGAAGTCTTAAGTTTGAATATCAAATATATGTAATACTTCCTAATTTAACAATTTTCTTATTTTCAATATATATATATATATATATATATATATATATATATATATATATATATATATATATATATATATATATATATATATATATATATATATATATATATATATATATATAGGGTTAGGTTCATGTGAGACGGCCTAATTTTGTGAGACCGTGAGACGCATTTTTTTTATTTATTTTTATTTTTTTTAGTTAATTCAAGTTCCGAAAATAATATTTAAAAAAAGAATTTTTGGATTTTTCTATTTATTTTGCATTTTAAAATTAATTTTTAGAATATATACAGTGTAATATTCTATTAGAATATTTCACGTATTTTTCAAAAAAATAGGATTTTTTTTATTTTTATTTTTATTTTTTTAGTTAATTCAAGTTCCGAAAATAATATATAAAAATAAAATTTTTAGATTTTTCCATTTATTCTGCATTTTAAAATTATTTTTTAGAATATGTCAGTGTAATATTCTATTAGAATATTTCACGTATTTAAAAAAAAAAACAGGATTTTTTTTTAATTTTTTTTAAAATTTTTTTAGTTAATTCAAGTTCCGAAAATAATATTTAAAAAAGAATTTTTGGATTTTTCCATTTATTTTGCATTTTAAAATTATTTTTAGATTTGGTCTCACGGTTTCACAAAATTAGAATGGTCTCAAATGAACCTGATCATATATATATATATATATATATATATATATATATATATATATATATATATATATATATATATATATATATATATATATATACACACACATTGTTTAATAAAAAAATTGTTTTTTTTCTCAATATCTATTATAATTTCAATATATATCTAATACAAGACTACAAGTAACTAATTTGAAACTCAAGAACAAATTAAAAAACCGTAAACAAGTTCGGAACCTAAAAATATAAAAAATAAATTCGAAATTTCCGAACTATATATGAGATTTTGAACCTACCACGCAAAAGAATTTGAAATTTCAAACTACTTTTTCGGGAAAAAAACAATTTTCGAACTTGTTTTTTTATCAGAATTTTGTTTTTTCAAAATTATGCAGTACCTTTTATTTTTTTTTAATAAATATTTTCTAAATAACTCTAAAATGTAAGATCAAATGGTAAACATGAAATCATATAATATAATTTCTTATATCATCCTTAAAACGACACAAATTATTGACTAATCACTTTCAAATAGTGGGTTGCTTAGTCAATTCTAGTGGCTAAGCTGGTATATATAAGAGATAAAGGAAGCATTTAACAACTTAATTAATTAACTTTTGGGATTTCAAAATCCACATGTGTGGTCAAGTGGGATTTTGCATCCAAACACAAGACAAGCTCTAATCACGACTTTACACAATATTTTTTTGAAAAATTAAGTAGTAATCAATGCACAATTCTTGAATGCTCAAATATTTTTTAATTTTACATTTTTTATTGTTTATTTTAAGTTGTACATGGTTGTACAAGGAACATTTCTCACAGCCATTCTAATATTCTAATATATATTTTTTTTTGCATAGGTTAATTAAACGTCTTATAAATAGTTTCAAATCTGCATTTGGTTATAATTAAGATGATTATTTACCTATTTAGCGAGAAGCAGAATGATGGAGTAGATGTATGCACTGGGGAGCAAGTTTTAGACCACAAATGATAGATTGTCGGGGTCTATGATCCACAAGAGAAGGACACATAGAGGTAAACTCTATCCAAGTCATAAAGATGGATTAGTTAAAAACTTAAAATGCAGGGTATCCATATGAGTCGTTTGCACGAGAAGGCCTGTTAATGATAATGTTAAAGTTAAAGGCTTGCACGAGAAGGCCTGTTATATCATTAGAATCAAAGAATGGTTTCAAAATGGTATGACATGAAACACGATGAACACTAAATTAATTGTTTCTATTTCTTTTTGGGAGCAAAGTGGAACGACAAAACCACATACATTTTAATATACACCATGTTACCAAATCTCCCTCCAACAAGACAAAAAAAATATCATTATAATTTGTTATTTTGTTGAAAATTTAGAATGTGTATGTGAACACATATGAGAATTTTAACATCACTTATAGATAACTTGATATTGGATTCATTTTAGTTGGTTAGATATAAATATTGTCCATCGAATAGAAAATTTTGTGGTATATCGTATAATAAGATCAAGGCCGCCTTGAACTACTGCGCCTGCGCATACCTTTTCTTGCTCCATCCAGAAGGTAGCTTGAACTGGCATTGTACAGAGAGATAGCCAGTAGAAAGAACTATTCCCAAGCTGGAGAGGTGGGAGAGGAGTCAACAATAATCCATAGGGGCACCACCAAGCGGGATTGAGACCAGCCCCTTGTATATAGGGTTCCAAACCTGCGCTTCTTCAAAGCGGGGGCAGAATCAATGACCCAAGGTTTGGGAGTCAAGGAACTGGAAGACAAACACGCGGTGGACTGACCTCTTTAGGCAAGAGAGGCAGTAGGAAGAGCGAGAGTAGCTGTCTTTAGGGTGCTAGTTCCCTTTCTAACAAGCTGACCGGAATAGCGGCCCTCACTTCTAGTCCCACTTGTAGCCTGATCGAGACTTCTTTCTCTCTTGCGAGATTAGGATGAAAGGTATTATCTCAACGATGCTTTTCTCTGGCTTGCTTTTAAAAATTTCATTTTGGCCTGCGGTAATGTAATCGGGATTTTCATAATTTTTTTTACTATGAAAGCAGAATCGAAATAGCGAAATTCTTGGGTCATCTCAATGGGTTCAGAAACCACACGTTTCTCTGGATCATCATAGCGTACTTCCACATATCCACTCAGAGGAAGGTCTTTTCGTAATGGATGACCCTCAACATTCAACCAAAGGCGTCTTGGGGATCGGCAATAACTAAGCATTGTGGCCATCACAGTTCCAGCTACGTATGGCTGGCGTACAAACCTACAGGCTTCTTAGACAAAAGAAAATGACGGGATGAGTTAAAGCACTATCAGACTGAATACCTTTTCTTATGAGTCTTCCATGAACTCAGAGGCACCGAATGGCGAAGAGAGGCGACTCGGCAGGGAAGGAATGGGAAATCGTCAAAGATGACTTCTTTGTTGTCGAAACGAAGGGCTAAATAGCACCAGTGATTCTCAGAGCCGGTCTGGATTTCCAACGCCTCGGGAAACTGGTCGAGATAGATGACAACGCCTTTTTCCCCTCTTCCTTACCGGGAGGGCCGAAAAGACAGTGCAAGCTTTGTTATGCCGAAACCTAGCATCGTCTAACTGCCCCCGCTAAATCATGATTGAATGTCTCATTTTCCTCTTTCTTCTTTCTCGTCTTTGACACCATTCGTCTGATCATGGCTAAGACTCACTAACATTCTCTTTGCCAGCAGGCTCCCACTTGCTGGTTCCGGGCGCCAATCGGGAAAGTCATAAAGGGACGTTGAACGCAATTCGTCAAGGGCGTTACCACAAGAGGCTTGGCAATTCAAGTGAAAGTTTCTAAAGTCCCTCCAACTCAATCAATATCAACAACATGTCGTGACCGGTTAGGCTTGGTTGAGCCATCTTCGCTAGCCGATCTGTCAGTTCTATAGGGTATGAAGCTCTTTCCAAGTATTGGGTTCAGGAATTCATGCTCGCAGGTAAAGAGACTAAAGAAACAAGAACATAAACAGTCTCTTGAAAGAGGGGAGCATTTGCCCACTCTGTGGTACATGAGCTCCTCGTCCAAGTTATGTTGGATGACAACAAAACAAGCAAACATTTCAGACAAATATCTAACAAGTTTTAGAGAAACTCACGGAAATAAAACTTCTGAAAAACATAAATCAAAAGGAACATAATATTTAACGTGGTTTGGTCAAGCTGATCTACATCCAAGGGTGTGTGTGTGTGTGTGTGTGTGAGAGAGAGAGAGAGAGAGAGAGAGAAGATTTTATTAATTTTTTAGAACTATTACAATCACTCAAAATTGTATCTCACTTTGAGCTCTCACAGAAATCTAGCAATTTAGAATGATTAGGATATGAACCTATTTATAGCCAAGCATGAGAAACCTTAATTCTGATGGCCAAGACCCATCCATAATTAACCCATTTAGGGGATGTACTAATCTCCAATCCAGTGGCGGCTCAACCAATTTGGGGGCTCTAAGCAAATAAAAAAAAATCGGGACCCTTCAAGTAAGCAATCAGTGTCAAACTTGAGACCTTTAGTTTTATAAATCAATGGTTTTACCACCAAACCAAGCTTCATCTTGTCTTTGTAACCCAAAAAATACATACATACATACATACACACACACACACACACACATATATATATATATATATATATATATATATATATATATATATATATATGTAACAGAATAAGTTTTGAAATTGGAGCCCTTTGGAATTAAGGGCCCTAAGCCCTTGCTTAGTTTTGCAAAGGGTAGAGCCGGCCCTGCTCTAACCAATCATGGAGTGCCATGCAGACGGTTCTAGAACCTTCAACCTTATGAGCATAAACCAAACACATGATGGAGCATCATGATCACTAGTGGCCCAACATCCATCATGGTGACACAACATGATGTATTCCTTGAGCATCACCAACTCCTGAGCAATCGTGAACATCTTGAGCATCATAGATGACTACATAACATACATATCATCAAGGTACCACAATGGCGCACCTTGCACCAAGATGACGCAAATTGCATGATGACGACTCATCTTGTGCAATGATGACGCAACATTCTTCAGGAATGACAAGATCTTTTACTTTGGCGCAATATTTTCCACTTGGCGCAACATCTATCACTTAGACGCAACATCTATCACTTTGGCGTAACATCTTCCATGAATGACACAACATCTTCATGAATGGGGTTTACTTGGATTGCATTATCTTACATCATGACCGATGTGATGGGTCTCAGCCATGGAGGTGATGGAGCCGAGATCCACCATATCTAGTAGGCTTTGATCGTGGACAACACACTTAGGATGATAAGTCTAATTATGATTTATTTAATTAATATATTTATTTAGTTATTATAACTAATATTTTTAATTATATCTTTCAGCTTTTCCAACAAAAAGAACAAGAGCATTGGTCAAAATAATTAAACTCTCAAAGCTATTAAAGAAACAAGGGGAAGTCTGTGGCTTTGGATTTTGACAGAGATATTACATTGTCCCCTATCGGGAAACATGGTAATAAGTTTTCCCATGATATTAGACGATATATGTGGGAGAACATCCATTTTGGCGTATATGGTTGGGACAATGTTTCCCCCATTTTAAGGAATGCAATAATCATACATCTCAAGGTGAATTATTTATATGATAATATTTTAAGTTTATTTGTGATTGGTATTTAATTAACTAACTTTTTTGTATTTGTATAAAAAGTTTGATTTGGATCGGGTTTCTTTGGATCCCCAGAGTGCAAGGTTGTTGCAAGGTAGTGATGCATCTCTACAAAAATGTTATAGAGACCGAAAGAGTAAAACGAGTAATCTTTTTTAGAGAATTAAAGGGCTTCCAGATATCCTAAGAGCATTAGCCAACCCATCCCAAATGTATGTCACCTGGTAATTGGGAACAAGCAGTTGAACATTTTCAAATACTCGAATTTATAAAGCGTTTGGCGACAAATAAAGTAGTCCGTAAGCAACAAAAATACGCAAACAAATGGGGGTCGTGCTAGTATAGTAGTGTTTGTTTAAAAAAAAAGTAAGTTATAATATATCTAATTGTTTATTTAAAGTATATTAATCTAATTGTTAATGTTAAATAAGATATTTTAACTAAAGAAAGAAGTTTATCACCAT